>NC_084578.2:21192500-21365000 GCF_033978685.3 Nerophis lumbriciformis | reverse complement strand
TCCCTGAGAGAGCATGAGGAAGTTGAGGTGGGCAGAGTTGGGGGGTGGTGGGGTAGCGGGGGTGTATATTGTCGCGTCCCGGAAGAGTTAGTGCTGCAAGGGGTTCTGGGTATTTGTTCTGTTGTGTTACGGTGCGGATGTTCTCCCGAAATGTGTTTGTCATTCTTCTTTGGTGTGAGTTCATAGTGTGGCGCATATTTGTAACAGTGTTAAAGTTGTTTATACGGCCACCCTCAGTGTGACCTGTATGGCTGTTGACCAAGTATGAATTGCATTCTGTGTGTGTGACAGCCGTAGATAATGTGTGACTGGGCCGGCACGCAAAGGAAGTGCCTTTAAGGTTTATTGGCGCTCTGTACCTCTCCCTACGTCTGTGTACACAGCGGCGTTTTAAAAAGTTATAAATTTTACTTTTTGAAACCGATATCGATAATTTCGAAACTGATACCGATAATTTTTGATATTACATTTTAAAGCATTTATCGGCCGCTAATATCGACAGTCCGATATTATCGGACATCCCTAGTTATAACACTGTCAGGTCCAGGGTTCATACGGGTGCTTAAAAACCTTGAAAATGCTTGGATTTTAACGTTGTGTTTTCAAGGTTTGAAAAATGCTTGAATTTTCGGTGAAGTGCTTGTAAATGCTAGGAAATGTTCATCATATTTCTCGACAGTCTGACTCAATAGGCTAATTATAAAATGGAAAAAAATTAAATACGTTTTCCTTAAAAATGAAAGCTACACGCTTGATCTGTTGGCTTTGCACGAGCCCTTACATTAGGTTGTTGTCATGCCAGAGCCGTACTGTGTCGCCCCCAAGAGGACAGTGTCACTGATCGGTCCATCATGCCAGGTGGTTGTCGTTTTAATGAACATGATGTATGCATGATTTATGATACAAACAAACAAGTAAACAATAATAATTAATGTTATTTATTGTAAGGAATGATGTATATATGAATGATGATGAGACAAACAAACAAGTAAACAACGTTTGCAAACACCAATGACATTGAATAGTCTACAGAAACACTGCTTCATTCTCTATGCCCCATTCAGTTAATGATAACTGCTGGTTCAATGTTAGGCTTAGGTTTTAGCAGATTTTCCGTATTTTTCCTACAGACAGCATTTGGTGACCTCAAACAACAAGGCTATGGATTGATTCTCACTGGTTTTCGCCTTTTGAAGGGTACTGGAAAACCTGAAAAATTGATCTTGAAAGTCCTTAAAAAGTGCTTGAATTTGCCCATGGAAAAGGTGTAAGAAGCCTGCAGGTCACTTTTAGCAAGATACTGCGTGTTACTATTCTTAGCCAATTTAAAGCTGGGCGTTGTATCCTAAATGTGGTAGCTCGGTTCATGATACCACCCAACTCCTAATTTAGCACCTGTATCTAGGGCTGGGTGATATATCGATATACTCGATATATCGCAGGTTTGTCTCTGTGCGATATAGAAAAGTACTATATCGTGATATTCGAGTATACGTTCTCACGCAGTTGCTTTTAGCTGCGGGCATTACACTACAGGCTCTTCTCACTCTTTGTTGTCTCTCCTTCTCACAGAGACATAAAACAAGCGCACCTTCTTACATACGTCACATACGTATACGCCCTCGCGGAGCAGAGAGGTAGCGGCATGGGTAACGTTAGCTGTGGTGCGAGTGGTAATACGAGAGAAAGAAGATGCGAATCTGGTAACAAATGAAGGAAGAATTAATTCTCAAGAAAAACAGCAGGGGGTCCATCGTTTGGCGGTGGTTTGGCTTCAAGTGGGAATATGTCGAACAAACAACCGTAATTTGTCAATTGTGGGGCAAAAGCATTGCTACAAAAAGTAGCATTACTGCTAATATGTAGCATCATTGGAAAAGTCACCTGTTAGAGAATGAAGAGTGCTTACTCCGCATGTCAACATCTCCGTTCTGTGCCACACCAACAAAATGCCGAGGCAACTATTTCCACATCAACACCGTATGAAAAAAATACTCAACAACAGAAGGAGATAACGTCCGCAGTAACCTACCACATAGCGGAGGACATACACTATTTGATTTCCTATTATGCAGCTCATTTTTATTTGACAGTTATTGAAATAACTTGTGTGACATCATGCACAAAAGTGCACTTTATTTGTTTTAAACTATTGTAGTGGCATTCTGTACAAAAAGTGCACTTTAATTTAGTGTTGTTTTGATATGTCATCTTAGTGACATCATGCACAAAAGTGCACTCATAGCTTGTTTTAAAATGTGTCTGACAATCTTGCACTTTCTTTTTTGAAATGACATGAATGTTTGTGCCACTGCTTAATAACTGTTTAATAAATACAGTTTTGGTCAATTGACTTAGTTGGGATTTCCCTCTCTGCATGAAAGTTTAAAATGAGCATACATTAATGCAGTATGAACAAGAATGTTTTAATGTAGACACATAGAATCCTCATACTGCTGTGATTATATGCATCATCATCATTCAAGACTAAGGAAAAATATCGAGATATATATCGTGTATCGTGACACGGCCTAAAAATATCGAGATATTAAAAAAAGGCCATATCGCCCAGCCCTACCTGTATCTCAAATCAGCCCCATTGAAATCAATTGACTCCACCAAAACATCCCTATTTTAACATGTAACATGCCCTTTAAAAGAAAAATTAACTTTTACCTCCCTGTTTGGCACTAAGCATCAAGGGTGGGAATTGGGGGTTAAATCACCAAAATGATTCCCGAGCGTGGCCATCGCTGCTGCTCACTGCTCCCCTCACCTCCCAGGGGGTGGAACAAGGGGATGGGTCAAATGCAGAGGTTAATTTCACCACACCTAGTGTGTATGTGACTATCAGTGGTACTTTAACTTTCACTTTAACTTTTAGACCAGGGGTGTCAAACTCGTTTTCATTGAGGGCCACAAGACTGCCTTCAGAGGGCGGTGTGTAACAGTGGATATACATGAATATAAATGTAAAAGGATTTGCCTCATATTACATGATTGCCGATGCATTTGATTGATATTTATTTTTACATACACATTTTTTTTTAAAATCTGTAGATTTTATGGTAAAAAAAACAACAACAATCAAACTGGCAGCTCAGTCGCTAGAATTTTACCGTAAAATGGACAGGTTTTTTTTACTGTAAAATCTATTGTCAATTTTACAGTGTACACTTTAAAGGATAACTTGCTTTAACCTGCTCAGTGGCCTAGTGGTTAGAGTGTCCGCCCTCAGATCGGTAGGTTGTGAGTTCAAACCCCGGCCGAGTCATACCAAAGACTATAAAAATAGGACCCATTACCTGCCTGCTTGGCACTCAGCATCAAGGGTTGGAATTAGGGGTTAAATCACCAAAAATTATTCCCGGGAGCTCACTGCTCCGCTCACCTCCCAGGGGGTGAGGGTGATGGGTCAAATGCAGAGGATAATCTCACCTAGTGTGTGTGAGACAATCATTGGTACTTTTTTTTTATATAATATAAATTATAATAAGTTAATGTATGGGAAACACTGAGTACGGAATGTAACTCTGCTAAAACATTGATTTAATCAATTATAGATAGATTTTTTTTTTTTTTTGCAATTTCATTTCCTGGGTATGTTATGCATTTTACCCCATGTTTTTGGTTTCATAAAACTGTGTTTTGACACATTTTCACCCTTTTGTGTGCAAGGGTTCAAGAGTAGAATTGCCTAACACATACTGTACATTAGGGCTGCTGCAGCTACGGGTAACAACTATTTTCCATAGTTCACTGGTCAACTATTTTAGCAACTAGTAGACTAATGGGATTATGAAGCGTACATGTATTCTGTTGCTCTAATTTAGCCATCAGATTTCATATTCAGCTTCAAATATTTCTAGGCATGTTCTAACAATTAAGACAATGTAATGTAAATAAACGATTTAATGTAAATAAAGGACATTCAAAATAGCCACAATAAAACCAAAACTTAACCAAATGTATCTACCTTCTTCAGAAAGAAAGGTGTTTTTTGTGATGGTATGTTTAGAAAGATGAACACAGGTATAATGACAAAGTTTAGTTGGCAGACCTTGTATAAATTCATAGTTAAATCTACTTTCACACAATTCTGTTTCTATGCTGTTAGCTAGCAAAGTAATAAGCTATCTCACCGAGGAAAGGCAGCGACTGCATCCGTTAGATGTCCGACATGCCTCTACTTCAAATGCTCCAGCATCACTGACCGACTGCCATTAAAAGCAAGGTCCGCTTTGCAAATTCAGCAAGTTATTCGTGTTTTTGACGTGTTTAGTCTTCACTGGCGGTGTTGTTGCAGTAGCCGGAGCCATTTGTCTCCTCCTGTTCCTCGGCAGTCACCAGTAGCACTGACAAGCGCATGTTTATGTATATATATATTTATAATTTAATTTATTTATATATATTTATTTATTTTATATATATATTTATATATTATTTATTTATATTTATTTATTTATACATGCACCTTATTGCTTTTTTTATCCTGTACTACCATGAGCTTATGTAACGAAATGTTGTTCTTATCTGTGGTGTAAAGTTCAAATTTGAATGACAATAAAAAGGAAGTCTAAGTCTGTGTTCATTTTCATCTGGAAAAACACGAGCAATGACGTCATTAACTATTATTGACACATTTGTCAGTGACAAATTTTAATTGTGATTTTTGGCGTCAATGTCGACGAATCGTTGAACCCCTACTATACATACAATTTGGGTTGCACGATTTTGAGAAAAAACCTAACTGCGATTTTTCTCTCCAAAATTGTGATTGCAATTTGATTCTCGATTTTCATATATTATACATATGAATGCATAAAATTGCGAAAATATGAAGTGAAGGAAGACATGTAACTTTTAGACTGTCAATCAACATATTGATGTCTAAAGTTGCCACAATATGCCATAATTTACTTAAAAAAATATTGGGCTTTATGCAGACAGACTCCGAGCTTTTGTCTACATTATGCTCCTAAACTGAAGCAGTAACCTGATAAAAAACAATACAGTGTTTATAATGTAACCATAATATATAATAATAATGCAAGTAACCATTTAAAATGATGTTATCCTATTACTCATTACTGTAGAATTGTTTACCATGTGTTGTAATTTGAACGTAAATAACTTTATCCTAAATAAATTAACGAAAACAAAATGAAATGGACTCTCATCTCTGTAAGCAAAACATTTACTGATATAAATATTGAATATCTTTAAGTGCATTGTCTTTTTTTTTTTGTTGCCATCACATGATTACAGCAATCTTGCTCGTTCGTCAGTGTTGATGGGCTTATATTGCCCATCCGGTGTGAAACTGAAATATTACCATAACAGGACATTTGGCTAAGTAATCCTACTTAATTTTTGTTACTTTGTGGCACTTCTCACTAGCGAGTGGCGAGGCTTTCTGACCATTTTTCCTGTGTGTGGAAAGCTGGCGGTCTCGCTCTCCGCTTACCGAGACAAAGATTCTGGATGACTGAAAAAAGGGCTCACTGTGTTCAGTTAATTCTACTGTTAAATAAATGCGCTCAGGTGCTGAGAGCGATATAGAGTAAGACCTCTTTCTCCCCGTTTGAAGCGAGAGACAAAGAAACACAAGGCTCAACAATGCGGTTACGCTATAGCACTAATTAAAACCTCAATTAAAGATGACCTGTAATCGTACAGTCTTACATACAATCATGTCAAAACATTTAGACACTTGACGCAAGGTTTTTTTATTTCCCGCACATCATTATACTATTTCATGCATCAGTTGGAGATGTCCTGCGTACAGTGAGGGACACTGGTGATATCCTCAAAAATGTTGAAAGAACATATGCTGGTGCAGAAAAACACCTTATGTAATGGAGCAAAGCGGAACCTTTTTAAACCAAGTGTCTGTCTTCTTGTTTCCTCAGCAGACATCAGTAATTATCTTTCCCCTGGGCAGAGGGAGTGGAGTGCCAGGATGGAGCAAAGGGAGCCACAGCCCTACCATTTAAAAGAGGAAGAGGAGGAACCACAGCCCACCAACTTACACGAGGAAGAAGAGGAGCCACAGCTCCTTCACATTAAAGAGGAAAAGGAGGATCATAGCGTCTGTCAGGTGGGAGAACAGCTCGAAGGACTTGAGGACTTGTCCGTGATTAGTGTCGTTGTGAAGAGTGAATATGATGATGACAAAAGTGAAAGTGAGGAAAAGAGAAAGGGGGAGCCTCCAAGCACCATCTTAACTCAACATTTGATAACAGAAGCTGATGAAGCATCAAAAGCAGAAACCCTCTTTGCTCCACTATCAGATAATGACGACACGTCACGCAATCCTGACACTGATGATGAAGACTCTACGGCTGATAAGGCATGGCACGCTAAAAACCCACTCAGCTGCTCTGAGTGTGGGAAAACATTTAGCCATATGGGAAATTTGAACGTACACATGAAGATCCACACAGGAGAGAAACCATTCAACTGCTCCATTTGTGGCAAAAGATTCTTTCGGAAGGCACATTTGACATCACACACAAGGATACACACAGGAGAGAGACCTTTTTCCTGTTCAATCTGTGGTATAAGTTTTACACGAGGTCAATATTTAAAAATACACATGCGAAGACACACCGGGGAAAAGCCATTTTCGTGTTCAATTTGCAACAAAAGCTTTTGTGACCGAAGAACACTTGTAGCACACACGAGAACACACTCCAGTGAGAAAGTGTTGAGTTGCAGTGTGTGTGATGAAAGATTCTCTTATAAGTACCAGTTTACCAATCACAAGTGTGCTGGTGAGAACAGCAGCAGTAAATGAAGACAAACACAAGTGTGCAGCTAACATGCGCCTGAAATACACATTGGTGGACATTTGTGTTTGTGCATGTGAATTGTCCTTCGCTGCTGTTACTTAGCAACAGCAGCGAAGGACTGTAAGATTATATGTGACTGAGTAAGCAAAGTATGCTGATATGTAGCCACCGGTGGTTTATTCAAGTAATATCTCACCGGAGGCAGCACTTAATGCTCTGCAGGCAAAGCAACTAAAATTGTTACCTGTGGCATAATTAATCTTGTTTATTTTGATTGTTCAGTTTATAGCAGTTCTATTCAACTGGTGGCCAGGGGGCCAAAATCCGGTCCAGGAATGACACCATACCGGCCCCTGGCTTCAGTTCAAACTTGGGAGGCACATTTTTGTAGCAAATTCCTAAAAACTCGAGAGTGCTCCTTTTGTATAGAGGAACTTGGACTACTCTAAACACATTGGTAGATTCTTGCATTGCATTTTAACCTTGCTAGCAACACTCCGGTCCAAACTTGTGATTTACATAACTGAGGCCTTCCTCAGAGCATTCCTTTCCTTCCTCTTTTTGGTAGTTATTCTTCGTAATGTGATTTATGTAGCTAAGGTGTTGCTGTAGCTTGTTTACTTCAGATGCAGTCAGTAGTCATTTGTTCAACTTCTTTAGTTACACTAGTGGTGTTCCTCAAGGTTCCATTTTAGGTCCTCTCTTTTTCATAATGTGTGCTATTCAAATGGTGGCCCACGAGTTTAGTGCAAAAAACTTGAGAGACTTACATTTTTTCAGTGGATTCTTAAAAACAGTAGGGTGTTGTCATAGAGATATTTGACTAGCTTTTTTACAGAATGTCCTTAAAAACAGCAGAGTGTTCCTATAACTCTAGACCAGGGGTCGGCAACCCAAAATGTTGAAAGAGCCATATAGGACCAAAAATACAAAAACAAATCTGTCTGGAGCCGCAAACAAATTAAAAGTCATATTACATACAGATAGTGTGTCATGAGATATAAATTGACTTGAGATGACTTAAAGGAAACTAAATGACCTCAAATATACCTACAGATGAGGCATAATGATGCAATATGTACATATAGCTAGCCTAAATAGCATGTTAGCATCGATTAGCTTGCAGTCATGCAGTGACCAAATATGTCTGATTCGCACTCCACACAAGTCAATAACATCAACAAAACTCACCTTTGTGCATTCATGCACAACGTTAAAAGTTTGTTGGACAAAATGAGACAGAAAAAGAAGTGGCATAAAACACGTCCTAGAAAGTCGGAGAAAGTTATACATGTAAACAAACTAAGGTGAGTTCAAGGACCGCCAAATATAGTAGGACAAAACGGCGCTCGCCAAATACTCGAATCAGTGAAGCATGTTTAATATAAACAGTGTGCTTTATAACAATTAGGGAGGTTTGTGTCATGTTTGTCCTCCTACAGAAACCATATTAAAACCATCCATCCATCCATCCATCCATCCATCTTCTTCCGCTTATCCGAGGTCGGGTCGCGGGGGCAGCAGCCTAAGCAGGGAAGCCCAGACTTCCCTCTCCCCAGCCACTTCGTCCAGCTCCTCCCGGTGGATCCCGAGGCGTTCCCAGGCCAGCCGGGAGACATAGTCTTCCCAACGTGTCCTGGGTCTTCCCCGTGGCCTCCTACCGGTCGGACGTGCCCGAAACACCTCCCGAGGGAGGCGTTCGGGTGGCATCCTGACCAGATGCCCGAACCACCTCATCTGGCTCCTCTCGATATGGAGGAGCAGCGGCTTTACTTTGAGCTCCCCCCGAATGACAGAGCTTCTCACCCTATCTCTAAGGGAGAGCCCCGCCACCCGGCGGAGGAAACTCATTTCGGCCGCTTGTACCCGTGATCTTGTCCTTTCGGTCATGACCCAAAGCTCATGACCATAGGTGAGGATGGGAACGTAGATCGACCGGTAAATCGAGAGCTTTGCCTTCTGGCTCAGCTCCTTCTTCACCACAACGGATCGATACAGCGTCCGCATTACTGAAGATGCCGCACCGATCCGCCTGTCGATCTCACGATCCACTCTTCCCTCACTCGTGAACAAGACTCCGAGGTACTTGAACTCCTCCACTTGGGGCAAGATCTCCTCCCCAACCCGGAGATGGCACTCCACCCTTTTCCGGGCGAGAACCATGGACTCGGATTTGGAGGTGCTGATTCTCATCCCAGTCGCTTCACACTCGGCTGCGAACCGATCCAGTGAGAGCTGAAGATCTTGGCCAGATGAAGCCATCAGGACCACATCATCTGCAAAAAGCAGAGACCTAATCCTGCAGCCACCAAACCAGATACCCTCAACGCCCTGACTGCGCCTAGAAATTCTGTCCATAAAGGTTATGAACAGAATCGGTGACAAAGGGCAGCCCTGGCGGAGTCCAACCCTAAAACAAAAAATATATTTTTTCCCCCTCATCTTTTTCCATTTTTCATACATTTTTGAAAAAGCTCCAGAGAGCCACTAAGGCGCTAAAGAGCCACATGCGGCTCTAGAGCCGCGGGTTGCCGACCCCTGCTCTAGACAAAATACAGTAAATAGACTAAATTCAAATATCTACTATAGACGATGCTGGTTCTCCAGAATATACAAAAAAAATGACTTAGTGAAGGGAGAAGTCCAGACCACCGGTGCTTAGCTTCTGGAACGTTGGCTCTCAAAATAATGTTGAATATCTCTGGTTTATAGGTTTTAGGCATGTGAAATGTCTGCAAAAATCCCTTCCGCGTTTTTTTTTTTTTTTTTAAATGAAATATCAAAAATTAGAATCCAAACAAAATTTGTTGAACGCTCGCCTCAGCCGCAGGTACTCACTGTTCCCTTTTGCCTGAACGCCGCACTGAATTGCGGTGTTCTTTGAATGCATGTTACAACATGCATTTGACATTCATATTCAATGATAATAATTAGAGATGTCCGATAAATGCTTTAAAATGTAATATCGAAAATTATCTGTATCGGTTTCAAAAAGTAAAATTTATGACTTTTCAAAACACCGCTGCACGGAGTGGTACACGGACGTAGGGAGAAGTACAGAGCGCCAATAAACCTTAAAGACACTGCTTTTGCGTGCCAGCCCAGTCACATAATATCTACGGCTTTTCACACACACAAGTGAATGCCAAGCATACTTGGTCAACAGCCATACAGGTCACACTGAGGGTGGCCATATAAACAACTTTAACACTGTTACAAATATGCGCCATACTGTGAACCCACACCAAACAAGAATGACAAACACATTTCGGGAGAACATCCGTACCGTAACACAACATAAACACAACAGAACAAATACCCAGAACCCCTTGCAGCACTAACTCTTCCGGGACGCTACAATATACACCCCCCGCTACTCCCTAACCCCCCCACCTAAACCTCGCCCCCCCCAACCACGCCCGCCTCAACCTCCTCATGCTCTCTCAGGGAGAGCATGTCCCAAATTCCAAGCTGCTGTTTTGAGGCATGTTAAAAAAAAGAATGCACTTTGTGACTTCAATAATAAATATGGCAGTGTCATGTTGGCACTTTTTTCCATAACTTGAGTTGATTTATTTTGGAAAACCTTGTTACATTGTTTAATGCATCCAGCGGGGGATCACAACACAATTAGGCATAATAATGTGTTAATTCCACGACTGTATGTATCGGTTTCGGTTGATATCGGAATCGGTAATTAAGAGTTGGACAATATCGGATACCGGCAAAAAAGCCTTTATCGGACATCTCTAATAATAATGTTAGTAAATTATCTACTTTAAAAAACTAAACATTCTGTAGTACATTACGGTACATGGGACCATAGGTGCAGATCCCGTGGGTGCTTGGGCCCCGGAGCACCCACGGACAATGCCGAGCACCCACGTGGGTTTGATGGCAACTTTCAATCTTTAAAATCATTTTTGAAAAATCAATCTTGTTGTAGTTAATTCTGTGGCGAGTCTGGTCCCTTTTACAAAATAATAAAAAATAAACTTTTTTTTTTTTTTTTTAGACACCTAGCACCCACTGGCAGAAATGTAGATCGGCGCCTATGCATGGGACATTTAAGTGTCAAAAAGACAGCCAAAGGAGGTTAGTATGAGAATAAGCCTATAGGTCAAATATAGCGTAGAAATGCACCAAATTGCAGGAAACGTAGTCTTGATTTAAAAAAAAAAAAATTCAAGGCTTGTACTTGTGGCAGCACTTTGTCCCGACAGGAATGTACCCCTTTTTTTCACTAGTTTTCCTATTTATTTATTTTTTTTCAAAGGTTGCTCTCATGCCTAAGGTTTACACTGGTGATGTTTTTTTTCATAATTGAAAATACAAACAAAACATTTTGAGATATAGGTCACTTTTACTACAGATCGTTGTAAATATCTGGGATGTATCCTTTTACCCTCCTTTTATTGTATAAAATATGTCTGACTTATGGATTTTATAATTGGATTACAACCCCAAACACTAATAATGACCTAAATGAAGCAGATACTGTATGTTTTGTATTAAATGTGTCAGTGTTACTCATTGTACAAAGGGTACTAACAGCTTGGAGATTTTAAAATAAGTTATGACTCGATACAAAATGACATTAGACATTTTTAGACTAACTAGCGTAGCTAATACACATTTTAAGAGGTCATTTGCCCTTCAAAGTGTGTATGATGCAACTTAACCGACTGAAAAGTTAGTTGTGGCTGCTTTACAACACTTTCTGGACTGAACTATTTTAGGGCTTAATAATACATTTAAGATTGCTTACGAACATTTTTGTTCAATGCCATCAACAGTGATCGTTATTTATCGATGTTAAAGTTTCTGTTTTGTCAGAATTAGCTCACAACATCTGCAGTAATACAGAAGAGTAGTGTTTGCAGTTGCTCTCCTGTTGCAAGCCAAGTATTTTGCTCTCATGCATAAATTGGCGTTTGCAGTAGTTTTATTTTTGTGTGAGAAGTTAATAATTTGGTTCATTTGTTGTCCAGAAATGTGTTTAGCTCTATATTCAGTGATATCAAGATAAAGTATGTGGTTGCTATGAAATATGCAGCCGATTTTATTAAATTCTGGAACATGCAAAATCTAATAGCAGGTATGTAGAAAAATAACATTTGGGATTCTTTTTTTTTTTTTAAATCTGTCAATCAACTTCAGTCGTAAAATAGCAAATCTGATCTATACCATTAAAAAATATATTTATTATTTACTCTAACAATAAAACAAAGCATCCAAATCAGTTGTATTACTACTCCTTATGTATATTAAGGCCTGATCTTTACCCGAGTACCCCAGCCCTTTCAGCATTTACTACATGTATATATAGTATATATAACTTATTTTGTGTAAATTTTTCACAATTAAAAAAACTAAGTTGTGTTAAATGGACATTAGGAGGTTTAAAATGTTAACCAATACCCTTATTTGTCTTACTTGGACCAAAAATAGAACAGGCACATTGTGAAAATGTACAATAATCCTCTTGGCAAAACACTTCAAGTCAGTTGAAAATTCTGAGGGGAAAAAATGGTGCAGTTTCAAAAACACCATGAGGAACACATTGAACTTCGACTTTGTCCCAGTGTTTTACAAAGCCATTAAACTTTTAGCACTTTCTGTTTAGCATTCTCCTGTTGGCAGGTCACCATTAAAAACGTTTGGAAAAGCAAATCGAGTGTTTCCTCAAACCGCCGCATTGGTGAAATCTGCATACTGCCACAACACATTCATTTATCATCCTTCAAATATTACAATTATAATATAAACAAAACAGTTGTCAGAATGACACCATAGCCAAATCAAGGTAACATAACTCCAAACTTAACCAATGGGAACATGGTAGATTTAAGTATGAAATGAAATCGAACAAACACAACAGAACAGCAGTTTCGTTCTAATGTTTATATTTAGCAAACTGACGAAGGTCCTGAGTAGTCCTGGGTTCAATCCCGGGCTCGCGATCTTTCTGTGTGGAGTTTGCATGTTTTCCCTGTGACTGCGTGGGTTCCCTCCGGGTACTCTGGCTTCCTCCCACCTCCAAAAACATGCCCCTGGGGATAGGTTGATTGGCGACACTAAATTGGCCCTAGTGTGTGAATATGAGTGTGAATGTTGTCTGTCTATCTGTGTTGGCCCTGCGATGAGATGGCGACTTGTCCAGGGTGTACCCCGCCTTCCGCCCGAATGCAGCTGAGATAGGCTCCAGCACCCCCCGCAACCCCAAAAGGGACAAGCGGTAGAAAATGGTTGGATGGATGGATGGATGGATTAAACATGTACATGTACGCGGGCCTGATACGGCCCACTGGCCGTACGGATGGATGGATGGATGGATTAAACATGTACATGTACGCGGGCCTGATACGGCCCGCTGGCCGTACGGATGGATGGATGGATGGATGGATTAAACATGTACATGTACGCGGGCCTGATACGGCCCGCTGGCCGTACGTTTGACACCCCTGATCTACACCCATCCATCCATCCCATCTTCTTCCGCTTATCCGAGGTCGGGTCGCGGGGGCAGCAGCCTAAGCAGGGAAGCCCAGACTTCCCTCTCCCCAGCCACTTCGTCCAGCTCCTCCCGGGGGATCCCGAGGCGTTCCCAGGCCAGCCGGGAGAGATAGTCTTCCCAGCGTGTCCTGGGTCTTCCCCGTGGCCTCCTACCGGTCGGACGTGCCCGAAACACCTTCCTAGGGAGGCGTTTGGGTGGCATCCTGACCAGATGCCCGAACCACCTCATCTGGCTCCTCTCGATGTGGAGGAGCAGCGGCTTTACTTTGAGCTCCCCCCGATTTCAGGTGATTTCAGGTGAGAGAGGACGCCTTTAGCGTCCTCTCTCACCTGAAAAGGAGACTATTATATATGTCTCCGTTATCAATAAATTTATCTACAACCCACAAAGTAGGCAGGCACGGAGCTATTTCTCAGTGTGTGTTGATCTACACCATCAATGGAAATAGTCCCTCCTTTTGGAGATAATATTTGCTTGAAAGGACAAAAAAGTCCCCAATATACAATTTGAGTTAAACATTAAAAATATGGTCATAGGTTTGCATTAAAACATTATTTGCAGTGAAAGGCGCTATGAGAAACCAACTAATTATTTTGAAAATACAGCACCTGACTTCCTGTCAGGGACGTTTTTTATTTTGAAATCACAGTGACAACTACAAACTCGAAAATGTCAGTTGTTTTCGAATGAAATCTAAGAGAATCATCGGCATGTTCGTTATGCTAAAACGCTTCGATTGCGTAACACTCCCCAATAATGATTTGTGTTTATGTTGCACACGGACGTATTTGAGTGACGGATCAGAGGCCATATTGAGTGTTGTCACCAGCAGCTACAAAATGGATGTACGTGGTCGTGTCTGTGTTGTGTGTACTTTGATCAATAAAATAGATCGAGTCAGAAACGTTAATGCTCTATCGTCCAGTTTGTGGACTCATAGTTACCGTAGTTTACCAAGCTAAGGCGCTGTAACACAATAACAATCGTGGGTTCATTAGTGATCAGCCCACCCGAGAAGCAAGAAATCTATTTGATGAAGGATGTAATGCCTCTGCCCACCATAAGGAGGCAGTATGCTAAACTGTACTACCTTATGTCTCGTCGGCCGGATCTGGAGAACTAGAGTCGAGGAAAATAAGGCAGCAAAACGGTTTGGTTTGTTATTTTGGAACATATTTTATATTGCATTAAGGAGTATATATCATCAATATTTCTACAAACTGCGGAATTTGAAGAAATACTCGTACTTTTAGAAGGAATGAGCGACAAAAACGTCAACTACTGGACGCTGTTTACAAGCCTCGAATAAAGTCACACCGAGCAGGTCAGTCTCACATCTTTATAAACTTTCTAGTTGTTCAACACGTGTTTTCTCAGTGAATCTCCGTTTTCTTTGTGTCTTATCTATACAGTCCTGTCTTTTTTTTCTTGCCAGTGCTAAAAATTGTGCAGTATGGTGTTTTTCTAACACGTGCAACTGTCATTGAAACCCATGAACAAATATAACACTTTGAATTTAAAAATGAGTATCAATCTAGGCAGTGCTTGATGATGTATTTGTTGTCATGGTGATGTAGTGTGTGTATGCACACTACAACAGCATCTACTTCATGTGAAAGATAAACTGTAAAAGAAACTTTGTTTCACTTAAAGTGGAACTGCACTTTTTTATATTTTATTTTGCCTATCATTCACAATCCCTGGGTTATTTAAGACAAGAACACATGTTTTTCTTTTTTTTTTGCATACTAATTTGTTCTATACTGCAGGTTTTAGGTGGCTAACAATGAAGCTAATTTAAGTACTCTATTGCGCCCATAAAGCATACTTGCCAACCCTCACGATTTTACCGGGAGAATCCCGAATTTCAGTGCCCCTCCCGAAAATCTCCCGGGGCAACCATTCTCCCGAATTTCTCCCTATTTCCACTCGGACAACAATATTGGGGGCGTGCCTTAAAGGCACTGCCTTTAGCGTCCTCTCTCACCTGAAAAGGAGACTATTATATATGTCTCCGTTATCCATAAATTTATCTACAACCCACAAAGTAGGCAGGCACGGAGCTATTTCTCAGCGTGTGTTTATTACAGCCGGCACGTTAATACACTGACACACAACATCCGGATTCCAATCATGCATTGCTTCAAAACTATGGCAAGTAGTAATGTCCAAAAACATAACAGAGACGAAGCAGAAGAACGAAGAAGAGACATGGCGACGATGAGTAAGAAGAAGAAGTACGCTTGCAAGTTCCAAAATGATTGGAAAAAATCATTTCAGTTCATCCAGGACAGCTCGAAGGGGAGGGGGTATGCTGCCTGCACATTTTGAAGATCAGACTTCTCCATTGAACACAGTGGCCGAACGAATATACTCATTCATGAACGGATTATTTATATTTATATAAGAAATACTTGAAAATATATACACCCCCCCCCCCCCACACACACACACACACATGTGGAGTTATGTACTTAACAAAAAAAGGTGAAATAACTGAAAACTAATTTTATATTCTAGCCATCCATCCATCCATTTTCTACCGCTTGTCCCTTCCTGAAGGCAGCTGAGATTTTATATTCTAGTTTCTTCAAAATAGCCACCCTTTGCTCTGATTACTGCTTTTGCACACTCTTGGCATTCTCTCGATGAGCTTGAAGCACACCTGTGAAGTGAAAACCTATTTCAGGTGACTAAATGCCAAGAGTGTGCAAAGCAGTAATCAGAGCAAAGGGTGGCTATTTTGAAGAAACTAGAATATAAAACATGTTTTCAGTTATTTCCCCTTTTTTGTTAAGTACATAACTCCACGTGTGTTTATTCATTATTTTGATGCCTTCAGTGACAATCTACAATGTAAATAGTCATGAAAATGAAAAAAACGCATTGAATGAGAAGGTGTGTCCAAACTTTTGGCCTGTACTGTATATTTAAATATATATATATATATATATATATATATAATATTAAAGAATAAATAGGTGTTTGTTAGGGGGAAATACATTCATGTGTCTTGTATTTATATTAGCATTTGCGTCTCCCGGAAATGAGCCGTATCACCTTGTGTTGTTTTAAAGTGAGATAATCAGTCACTGTTTTACGATGATTAAAATTTGACACAATAACACTTACCGTCCGGAATTTCAGCACAAATTGTCATTATAACGATAATCGTACATGTGTCATAACAATTATGCAGATTGTAGACTGCGTTGAGCTGTGAGAAATTTTAAGTCTGATTATTTTGAAGGCAAGACAAGAATGACTGATAATGTCCTCAGTGACATTGTCCGAACATATGCCGGTGCAGGGTGTGTCTCAGGTGATGGAGCAAAGCCTGATTTGCTAAAGCAAGTGTTTGTCCTCTTGTGTCTTGCAGATGCCAGTGAAAAGACCCTCTCACCCCTGAGCAGCAGGAGTGGAGCTCTAGGATGGAGCAAGAGGGGGTGAATCTGCCCCATTTTAAAGAGGAAGTGGAGGAGTCACAGCCCAGCCATATAAAAGAGGAGGAGGAGGAACATCGCATCAGTCAGGAGGGAAATCATTTTGAAGAATCGGAAGAGTTTCCAGTGATTTGTGTCATTGTGAAGAGTGAAGATGATGAAGACAAAGGGGAAAGTGAGGAGAAGAGAGAGGTGGAGCCTCCAAGCAGTAGCTCAACTCAACATATGATAACAGAAGCTGACGGAGACCACTGTGGAGGATCGCAAGCAGACCACCTCTTTGCTCCACTATCACATAGTGAAGACACGTCGTCACACTCAGCTGACACCGATGATGAAGGCTCTGCAGCTGCTAAGACACGTCACACAGACAACGCACACTTTAAATGTTCTCAGTGTGGCAAAACGTTTAATGCCAAGGCATTTTTGATGAGACACATGAGAAGGCACACTGGAGAAAAACCTTTTGCCTGCTCAGTCTGTAAAAAAAGTTTCTCTCGACAGGATTACATGAAAAGACACTTAAAAACTCACACCGGAGAAAAATCGTTCTCTTGCTCAATTTGCAGCAAAGGTTTTCATGAAAGTTCAACATTGGTTAACCACATAAGAACACACACTGGTGAGAAACCTTTTATCTGCTCAGTTTGCGGGAAAAGATTGACCCAAAAAACGCAATTAACAAGTCACATGAGAACACACACTGGGGAGAAACCATTCACCTGCTTGGTCTGTGGTAGAAAATTCACTCGGAATGATCTTTTGACCACACATACGAGAATACACACCGGAGAGAAACCTTTTCCTTGCTCGGTGTGCGGCAAAAGTTTTACTAAAAAAGATGGTTTAACGAGACACACAAGAATACACACCGGAGAGAAACCTTTTCCGTGTTCCGTTTGTGGTAAAATGTTTTCTCAAAAGATAGCTTTGATAGCACACACAAGGACACATACTCGTGAATAAAACTTTTCCTGGGCAAAGTGTGGATTGGAAATTCCCAAACTTCTGAGTGGAATGTGGAATTAGTGAAGCGCTGTGAATACTTTATGGATTCACTGTATTTGGTGTTGTTCTAATGTGTTTATGACACTTGTGGTTATTATTATCAGAGACATTGTACTATCTGCTGTATTATGCAATAGCATGTTGTGTAAGGCGTTCCATACACATGTGTGCTAACATACAGGCAGGAGAGAGATGACTCTTAATCTGTCTGTTATGCAGGGTATCACTCAGCTGGATCTCTTCGTAGATACTGCAGCACCTGTTGAGATGATGGCTTGTTCAATAAAGTAAGTCTTTGTTCAACAATCATCATCCGCGTCCTCCTTGATCCTTCACACACCGTGTTGCTCTCCAGTCCAGGAGGAGGAGACAAGCCCAGACTATACGACATGCAAAAAGATCGCTATTTTGGGTGAGCTGTTTAACTATTTACTGTAAATACAAAATATGCAGTGAATTATTTCTGGTTTACATGTCAATTACGTTGTCTAAATTGGATTGGATTGTAATATGTAAGGTTTTTTTTTGGTTTTTTTAAACATAAACGTTAATACAAAATAATACAGCTGTGAAAATTCATAAATAAGGTTGCTTCAATAACATTTAATTAGGGATGTCCGATAATGGCTTTTTGCCGATATCCGATATTCCGATATTGTCCAACTCTTTAATTACCAATACCGATATCAACCGATATATACAGTCGTGGAATTAACACATTATTATGTCTAATTTGGACAACCAGGTATGGTGAAGATAAGGTACTTTTAAAAATAATAATAAAATAAGATAAATAAATTAAAAACATTTTCTTGAATAAAAAAAAAAGTAAAACAATATAAAAACAGTTACATAGGAACTAGTAATTAATGAAAATTAGTCCAATTAACTGTTAAAAGTTAGTACTATTAGTGGATCAGCAGCACGCACAATCATGTGTGCTTACGGACTGTATCCCTTGCAGACTGTATTGATATATAATGTAGGAACCAGAATATTAATAACAGAAACAAACAACCCTTTTGTGTGAAGGAGTGTAAATGGGGGAGGGAGGTTTTTTGAGTTGGTGCACTAATTGTAAGGGTATCTTGTGTTTTTTATGTTGATTTAATAAAAAAATAAAAAATAAACGATACCGATAATTTAAAAAAACGATACCGATAATTTCCGATATTACATTTTAACGCATTTATCGGCCGATATTATCGGACATCTCTACATTTAATGTATAAGACTACTTTAAAAAGTACAAAATGGTTTGTTTTACCTGGATAGCAGTAAAGGTAACCTGGAACACTTCACTAAACACAGCCTTCATAACATCGTCAAAGCTCACTTTTGAGCATTCGCACCCAGCACCAACATTTTGGAACAAGGATGAGGTGATAGAAGAAAGGTAAAAACATAATAAATCTATCTGTGGTAGCACAGGAGAAAGTTACGTACAGGTTTTACTTTTGGATCTTATTGCAGATAACTGTGGTGCATTCAAAGACCCTCGATTAAAGTTATAAACTGCGGTTGTCATTAGCTTTTAAAGATAGGGGAAGCATTAATGATAATACAATCATAATAATAGTGATGTATTTTACATTCTGGAAAAATGAAAACTTGACAGATTTATAATCATATTTCATTAAATAACTATTTGAATTTATATTCTGGCTACTTTTTGTAAAAATG
The DNA here is from genome assembly GCF_033978685.3 of Nerophis lumbriciformis. NCBI lineage: Eukaryota > Metazoa > Chordata > Actinopteri > Syngnathiformes > Syngnathidae > Nerophis > Nerophis lumbriciformis. The sequence goes on along the minus strand of NC_084578.2, from coordinate 21,345,555 downwards.
TCATTTGTTTTTTTAAACAAACCAAATTATTTTGGGGGTTTATCTAAATATGTTCTAGATATATTAATCCAATCTTTTAAAAACTCATTAACCTAATTTAAGTTTTGCATGTGTTTTAAAAAGCTTGCTACAACCAACTCCATGCAATAATTTCATAATAAGTGTGTGTCTATGAAGCGGCGACGTTGGGTTTCGAGTACGATAGGGGGCCCTTTGGGAGTCTTGTGTATGGGAGCCCAGAATTTGGTGCGACAGCCGTGGTTGTTTACTAACTAACAAAATATACACGTATTATCTTTACTCTGGATAATTACATTAAAAAGTTTTGTCAAAATAAAAATATTGTCTGGCGTCATGTCTCGTATTCAAAGTGTTTTCTTTGAGAACATCCTGACACTCATTAAACTGGTTTGTTTTTTATTTTGTCATACACTTAAAAAATGACTTATTTTATCTTCTATATCTTTATGTATGGTGATGTACACCAGTGATTCTCAAACTGTGGTACATGTACCACTAGTGGTATGACGGCTCCATCCAGTTGTACACCAAAAAAATCACTTAGTTAAAAATTCAAACACAGTGTTACTGTTCAAACTATGTGTAATGTTACAGTGGCCAAAAATATTAAATATATGTTGAACGAAACCTTTGCCTTGTTTCTAATGAATACTTGGGCCTACTGCGCTACTATATTTTACTGTTGGTTATTATGGTGGTACTTGGAGAGCCAAGTGTTTTCTGTGGTGGTACTTGGTGAAAAAAGTTTGAGAATCACTGGTGTAAACTAGGGGTGTCCAAAATGTTTCCACTGAGGGCGGAACAATGAAAAATAAAAGCATGCGGAGGACATTTTGATATTTTTCATTTTCAAAATAAATACAATAAATAGGTTGTTTTTAACCTTTCGGGCTCCCCTCAAGTTTGGTTTCAGGGACCCGGGAGGGTCTCAGTCATCACAAGTGTCAGAGTTTGTAGGTGACGAACCCCAAGATGCAGAGAAGGCGGAAGACATTGTACGAGAAAACATGATTTAATTATACACTAAGGCAAAACAACAAACGAAAAGGTAACAAAAGGCGCGCACAAGGCGGAGAACAAACTTGGCTATGAACTAAAATAGCACAGAGGCTAACTGTGGACAAGAAACCAAAAACACTTACTGTGACACGAAGGAACTAGGACATGAGCAGAGTGAAACCAAAAGTAGACAGAGCTACAACGACAAGTATTAAGAACAACGACACGACAGGTAGGAACGACAATGATCCAGCAATGACTGGAGGAGAAGGCAGGTTTAAATAGTAGCTGGCTGATTGACACCAGGTGTGGCCAGGTGCCAATCAGCCACAGCTGAGGGGAAGCAGCACTCAGGGAGACACTCAGGAAATGAAGACAAAATAAAAGCGCTGACAGGAAACTAAGACAAACACAGAGAAAAAACTAAAACAGTCAAACTGTCAGGGACAAGCCTGACAACAAGGTTAAAAACAAATGCTGTATTACTATTTCTTTATTCAACGCTTAAATCTCTGAATCAACTTCAGGTCAAACTGTCTTTATAAAGTTTTGTTTTTTTATGTTTTATGCATTTTTTGTCAAAACCTGTTTTTTTTATGGTAAAAAAACACAAAATATGCAATAGTTTCCCCAATTTTTTTTTAAGTGGAATATTTGTTGTATAATTAATTGGAGCCTTAAATAGGTCAGTTATATATAACACCATCATTATTATGTTTTGATCAATGACAGTTTTTTGTAAATCCCACTAAAATTATTGGGGATCCCACAAGGTCCCACTCATAAAAGTGTTAAAATATATCATACACTTAAGTCTCTCGATCAACGTCAGATCTATCCGTCGATTATAAGTTGTATTATTTTTTCATGTTTTTTTTTTTATATATAATTTTTTTGTTAATAAAAACATTTAATATGGCAAATGATATGCAAAATGTTCCCTAAGACATTTTTAAAACTGCAGTTTTTAACGTGAAGTAATTTGAGCCTTCAATAACATTTATATTGATTCATTATTATTTTTGAGCAATGACAGTTTTATATTAAAAAACAGCTTTCATGGCAGCTTTGTGTTGTTAGAGTTAACATGGCAACTTTTTCTCAGTACATTTCACCAGTTTGCTCTTTAATTCCACTTTTTAATGTTTATTTTTTTAATAGTATTTTTTTTAAATGTGCCACGGGCCGTTAAAATTGGTAATGGGCCACAAATGGCCCATATGCCACACTTTGGACACCCTTGGTGTAAACAGTCCCTCCCACCCCTCGGCTTGGTCTTCTTCGCCTGTGAATAATGTAGTTAAAGGCGACGTCTTGTCCGCCACGCACACATAACTCACTACACGTCAGGGAGAACTTTTTTCCATTGTTTGGCAAAATCTAATTTTTCAAAAGCCATTCACAATCTAATTAAAGTGTTTCCATGTGTTGAATACATTTTGTGAAATCAGACAATTTTAGTGCTTGGAAACATGATATTTGTTGGTTTCGCTTTTCTTTTAACTGTAGTGGCTATTGTTAAAACTGCTGACCCCTAAAGGGGAACTGAACTTTTTGGGGGGGAATTTTGCCTATCGTTCACAATCATTATGAAAGACAAGAAAAGGTTTTTGTTTTTTCCCATTCTAGCATATACAGATTGGCTCATTCTAGCAGGCTAGCAATGCAACTAATGGGAGCAATCAAATCAAACTCTAAATTAGGGGTACCCGCATCCGGCCCGCCGGCATCCAAAATCATGCACATGGGAATTCCAAAATAAAAATATATATATATATTTGTTTTAATTAATTTTTTATTTTTTATTTTTTATTAGTATTATTTTTAGACTGTCCTTTCTACCGTAATCCATTTTCTACTGCTTGTTACTTTCGGTGTCTCCTCGCTGCTCAGGCAAATCATATTGTCGAAAAATGCAACGTCACATCATCGTGTTCGGAATATATATATATATATATATATATATATATATATATATATATATATATATATATATATATATATATATATATATATATATATATATATATAGTCGAGGTTTCTGTGGTTTATCCATTATATAGTGCTCAATACCGGGGTAGAGCGGAACACACTAGTTGTGGCAAAATTATCCTGTGTGACAATCATTAAAAAAATATGTATGTATACGTTAGGTCAGGAAAAAACATGGAGGTTTTTTCATCCTAACAAGCCTGTTTCACAGGTTTCCCTGCTCTTCCGGGGATTTAATAATATTATACATATATTACAAAATCCCCTGAAGAATATATATATATATATATACACACCGTATTTTTCGGAGTATAAGTCGCTCCGGAGTATAAGTCGCTCCGGAGTATAAGTCGCACCTGCCGAAAATGCATAATAAAGAAGGAAAAAAACATACATAAGTCGCACTGGAGTATAAGTCACATTTTTTGATGAAATTTATTTGATAAAACCCAACACCAAGAATAGACATTTGAAAGGCAATTCAAAATAAATAAAGAATAGTGAACAACAGGCTGAATAAGTGTACGTTATATGAGGCATAAATAACCAACTGAGAACGTGCCTGGTATGTTAACGTAACATATTATGGTAAGAGTCATTCAAATAACTATAACATATAGAACATGCTATACGTTTACCAAACAATCTGTCACTCCTAATCGCTAAATCCCATGAAATCTTATACGTCTAGTCTCTTACGTGAATGAGCTAAATAATATTATTTGATATCTTACGGTAATGTGTTAATAATTTCACACATAAGTCGCTCCTGAGTATAAGTCGCACCCCCGGCCAAACTATGAAAAAAACTGCGACTTATAGTCCGAAAAATGCGGTATATATATATATATATATATATATATATATATATATATATATATATATATATATATATATATATATATATATATATATGGGCATGACGTTAAAGTGCATCCCGCAGTGGAGGCTCCTCTATGGGGTCTTGGGGCACTAGGAGGTTAACCCCTTTACTACTGTTACCCCAGGTGGCCCTTGGCAAAGGCCTAGTACCGGGCTGCCCCCTAGCCAGGGATACGGTGAAGACCTCAACGGCGGAGCAGGCAAAAGATGGTAGATTTAAGAACTACCACAACGGCGGAAGAAGGCTGCAGCAGTAAAGGGTCTCCAGTCGTCTTGGACTCCAAGCCCTGGACCCTGACCCGATTCTGTCAAGGATCGTGTGGTGACTGTCCGTGCACCAGTCTCCCCACGTAAAACTAAGTCACGCACAGGCATCCTCCATAAAGGGATACACCCCTACCAGGAGGATCGTCATACTCGTTCGAGTGACCGCCGATGATGATGATGATAAGTAAACTTTGATTGATTGATTGATTAAAGACTCCTGAAAGCCCCCAATCCCCCCAAACCTCATCCCACTCTAAACCCAATGTCGCCGCCCAACACACACTTGGTATGTTTATGCACTAAACAAAAAGGAATTATTGCATGGATTTGGTTGAAACTAGTTTTTTAAAACATGTGTAAAACTAACTAGGTTTTTGGCTTTTTAAAGATTGTATTTATATCTCTAGAACATATTTAGATAAAACGGTTAAATAATTAGACTTTTATTTAATTTGAATGTATTTGTTGTTTTTACAAAAAAAGCCAACAAATTCATCATAAAGTGCCCAGAATATAAAATTAAATAATCATATAACCTGCCATTATTGAAGTCCCACTTAAGAACTTTCAGCTTTGGTTGATTTTGGCGGTGCCAGTGTTTTGCAAAATGAAGACCACATTTCCCATGATGACTAGCACATATACCGTCATACTGACATGACGTTCGCTGTAATATTGCCACATATTATGTCTCTAATGACTATGCTGACACTAAATCATCTTAGGTTGCGCTACAAACATGGCGGTACTACCAAGAATGTATCGGGGGCGGATGCAGGTCCGAAGCAAAGAAAGACCGGGGGAGAGTTTTTTAGAAGGAAGTAGTAGTGAAACTATTAAGCTGGTGGCTATTTATTGCTACCACGCAAATTTCCAATAACTAACATTAGCATTATTATTTAAATTTGAGCATCGAAAGTCACTTACTAGTTTATCAGGAACAGAACCAAGGCCGCATTTTTCTTTGAGCTCATGCCAGCAAGTGAAAGTGAAATGTTGATCCTGACTGTCCTTTTATCCAAATAACCTCCGTTTTTCTTTTTTTTGTCTCCTCAGACAAAACTTTTCATTTCTTTGGTTGTTTTGGCGCATCGGCCATGAAAGCAGTGATTGCACAAAGGTGTTCGCATAGACATCCGTCTTTTCAACGAACGGGGAAAGGGGGAGTGGCGTATGCCGTAAAGCAAGTCAGCACCTTTGTAGTTTTTTGTGTGGCAGGGTTCCTGCCACCCTCCTCAAAGTCACTAAGTGCCAGTAAAAGTGATATAGACCCCCTCAGGCCATGACAGAGGTGTCATTCAACTACTTGTAAGTCGATGTATCATCCCAAAAGTTATAAAAAATATTCCATGACGTTTGGAGAACTTACTTAGTTCTGCTTTAACTTAAATAAGATTATACATGTTAAGTTTTTCATTGCGTCATAGTATAAAGTAGAGATCAACTAATACACACAGGATTATCCTTAGTGGATAATAAGAATCATAATATAACATCATTATTATTATGCTTATATTATTTTTAGTACATCTCTTAGGGTTTAAGTCTCCCCCTGTCATTAAAAATTAACGACACCATTGTTTCTAACTTTTATTATCACTTTTGTGATTTGGATCACATCGGACTGTCTGCCCCGCAGGATGAATTTTGAGGACCAGTCAATTTAGACAACCACAATTTAGAGTGAAAAGCAAATTTTATTTTCACTCGCATACAAAACATTCTAACTTGGATTGTTTCCCTGGCTTCGAGACTCTCCCGAAGGACAGTGCGGCGAAGACACAACAAACTCCCTTCTTGTCTCTCGTGGACACACACCTGTTGTTGTTGACTTTGGACTAGCAACTGCACAACATCAAGATCGCGGAATAGAGACACGCGGCAGGCTTACACACACACATATATACACCACACACACATATACCCCACCCCCCATCCAACGCCCTTGACGCGAATCCCTTAGGGGTGATGGACGGCTGGGCCGCGCCTGAAGAGCTGCAGCCTTCCACCGTGGCCCCCTCTCCCTTCTCTCTGTTGCAAGTCTCACGATGGCTGTTGTACAAACCCCGTTTCCATATGAGTTGGGAAATTGTGTTAGATGTAGATATAAACGGAATACAATGATTTGCAAATCATTTTCAACTCATATTCAGTTGAATATGCTACAACGACAACATATTTGATGTTCAAACTGATAAACTTTTTTTTTTTTGCAAATAACCATTAACTTTAGAATTTGATGCCAGCAACACGTGACAAAGAAGTTGGGAAAGGTGGCAATAAATACTGATAAAGTTGAGGAATGCTCATCAAACACTTATTTGGAACATCCCACAGGGGAACAGGCTAATTGGGAACAGGTGGGTGCCATGATTGGGTATAAAAGTAGATTCCATGAAATGCTCAGTCATTCACAAACAAGGATGGAGCGAGGGTCACCACTTTGTCAACAAATGCGTGAGCAAATTGTTGAACAGTTTAAGAAAAATCTTTCTCAACCAGCTATTGCAAGGAATTTAGGGATTTCACCATCTACGGTCTGTAATATCATCAAAGGGTTCAGAGAATCTGGAGAAATCACTGCACGTAAGCAGCTAAGCCCGTGACCTTCGATCCCTCAGGCTCTACTGCATCAACAAGCGACATCAGTGTGTAAAGGATATCACCACATGGGCTCAGGAACAATTCAGAAACCCACTGTCAGTAACTACAGTTGGTCGCTACATCTGTAAGTGCAAGTTAAAACTCTCCTATGCAAAGCGAAAACCGTTTATCAACAACACCCAGAATCGCCGTCGGCTTCGCTGGGCCTGAGCTCATCTAAGATGGACTGATACAATGTGGAAAAGTGTTCTGTGGTCTGACGAGTCCACATTTCAAATTGTTTTTGGAAACTGTGGACGTCGTGTCCTCCGGACCAAAGAGGAAAAGAACCATCCGGATTGTTATAGGCGCAAAGTTGAAAAGCCAGCATCTGTGATGGTATGGGGGTGTATTAGTGCCCAAGACATGGGTAACTTACACATCTGTGAAGGCGCCATTAATGCTGAAATGTACATACAGGTTTTGGAGCAACATATGTTGCCATCCAAGCAGCGTTACCATGGACGCCCCTGCTTATTTCAGCAAGACAATGCCAAGCCACGTGTTACATCAACGTGGCTTCATAGTAAAAGAGTGCGGGTACTAGACTGGCCTGCCTGTAGTCCAGACCTGTCTCCCATTGAAAATGTGTGGCGCATTATGAAGCCTAAAATACCACAACGGAGACCCCCGGACTGTTGAACAACTTAAGCTGTACATCAAGCAAGAATGGGAAAGGATTCCACCTGAGAAGCTTAAAAAATGTGTCTCCTCAGTTCCCAAACGTTTACTGAGTGTTGTTAAAAGGAAAGGCCATGTAACACAGTGGTGAACATGCCCTTTCCCAACTACTTTGGCACGTGTTGCAGCCTTGAAATTCTAGTTAATTATTATTTGCAAAAAAAAAAAAAGTTTATGAGTTTGAACATCAAATATCTTGTCTTTGTAGTGCATTCAATTGAATATGGGTTGAAAATCCATCCATCCATCCATCTTCTTCCGCTTATCCGAGGTCGGGTCGCCGGGGCAGCAGCCTAAGCAGGGAAGCCCAGACTTCCCTCTCCCCAGCCACTTCGTCCAGTTCTTCCTGTGGGACCCCAAGGCGTTCCCAGGCCAGACGGGAGACATAGTCTTCCCAACGTGTCCTGGGTCTTCCCCGCGGCCTCCAACCGGTCGGACCTGCCCTAAACACCTCCCTAGGGAGGCATTCGGGTGGCATCCTGACCAGATGCCCGAACCACCTCATCTGGCTCCTCTCGATGTGGAGGAGCAGCGGCTTTACTTTGAGCTCCTCCCGGATGGCAGAGCTTCTCACCCTATCTCTAAGGGAGAGCCCCGCCACCCGGCGGAGGAAACTAATTTCGGCCGCTTGTACCCGTGATCTTGTCCTTTCCGTCATAACCCAAAGCTCATGACCAAAGGTGAGGATGGGAACGTAGATCGACCGGTAAATTGAGAGCTTTGCCTTCCGACTCAGCTCCTTCTTCACCACAACGGATCGATACAGCGTCCGCATTACTGAAGACGCCGCACCGATCCGCCTGTCGATCTCACGATCCACTCTTCCCTCACTCGTGAACAAGACTCCGAGGTACTTGAACTCCTCCACTTGGGGCAAGATCTCCTCCCTTTTCCGGGCGAGAACCATGGACTCGGACTTTGAGGTGCTGATTCTCATCCCAGTCACTTCACACTCAGCTGCGAACCGATCCAGTGAGAGCTGAAGATCCTGGCCAGATGAAGCCATCAGGACCACATCATCTGCAAAAAGCAGAGACCTAATCCTGCAGCCACCAAACCAGATCCCCTCAACGCCTTGACTGCGCCTAGAAATTCTGTCCATAAAAGTTATGAACAGAATGGGTGACAAAGGGCAGCCTTGGCGGAGTCCAACCCTCACTGGAAACGTGTCCGACTTACTACCGGCAGTGCGGACCAAGCTCTGGCACTGATCATACAGGGAGCGGACTGCCACAATCAGACAGTCCGATACCCCATACTCTCTGAGCACTCCCCACAGGACTTCCCGAGGGACACGGTCGAATGCTTTCTCCAAGTCCACAAAACACATGTAGACTGGTTGGGCAAACTCCCATGCACCCTCAAGGACCCTGCCGAGAGTATAGAGCTGGTCCACAGTTCCACGACCAGTACGAAAACCACACTGTTCCTCCTGAATCCGAGGTTCGACTATCCGGCGTAGCCTCCTCTCCAGTACACCTGAATAGACCTTACCGGGAAGGCTGAGGAGTGTGATCCCACGATAGTTAGAACACACCCTCCGGTTCCCCTTCTTAAAGAGAGGAACCACCACTCCGGTCTGCCAATCCAGTGGTACCGCCCCCGATGTCCACGCGATGCTGCAGATTCTTGTCAACCAAGACAGCCCCACAGCATCCAGAGCCTTAAGGAACTCCGGGTGGATCTAATCTACCCCCGGGGCCTTGCCACCGAGGAGCTTTTTAACTACCTCAGCAACCTCAGCCCCAGAAATAGGAGAGCCCACCACAGACTCCCCAGGCACTGCTTCCTCATAGGAAGACGTGTTGGTGGGATTGAGGTGGTCTTCGAAGTATTCTCTCCACCGATCCACAACATCCGCAGTCGAGGTCAGCAGAACACCATCCTCGCCATACACGGTGTTGATAGTGCACTGCTTCCCCTTCCTGAGGCGGCGGATGGTGGTCCAGAATTGCTTCGAAGCCGTCCGGATGTCGTTTTCCATGGCCTCACCGAACTCCTCCCATGTCCGAGTTTTTGCCTCTGCGACCGCTGAAGCCGCACACCGCTTGGCCTGTCGGTACCCGTCCGCTGCCTAAGGAGTCCTATGAGCCAAAAGAACCCGATAGGACTCCTTCTTCAGCTTGACGGCATCCCTCACCGCCGGTGTCCACCAACGGGTTCTAGGATTACCGCCACGACAAGCACCAACTACCTTGCGGCCACAGCTCCAATCATCCGCCTCGACAATAGAGGCGCGGAACATGGTCCATTCGGACTCAATGTCCAGCACCTCCCTCGTGACATGTTCAAAGTTCTTCCGGAGGTGGGAATTGAAACTCTCTCTGACAGGAGACTCTGCCAGACGTTCCCAGCAAACCCTCACAATGCGTTTGGGCCTGCCAGGTCTGTCCGGCATCCTCCCCCACCATCGCAGCCAACTCACCACCAGGTGGTGATCGGTAGAAAGCTCCGCCCCTCTCTTCACCCGAGTGTCCAAAACATGAGGCCGCAAATCCGATGACACAACTACAAAGTCGATCATGGAACTGCGGCCTAGGGTATCCTGGTGCCAAGTGCACATATGGACACCCTTATGTTTGAACATGGTGTTCGTTATGGACAATCTGTGACGGGCACAAAAGTCCAATAACAAAACACCGCTCGGGTTCAGATCCGGGCAGCCATTCTTCCCAATCACACCTCTCCAGGTTTCACTGTCGCTGCCAACATGAGCATTGAAGTCCCCCAGTAGAACGAGGGAATCACCCGGGGGAGCACTCTCAAGTACTCCCTCGAGTGAATCCAAAAAGGGTGGGTACTCTGAGCTGCGGTTTGGCGCATAAGCGCAGACCACAGTCAGAACCCGTTCCCCCACCCGAAGGCGGAGGGAAGCTACCCTCTCGTCCACCGGGTTGAACTCCAATGTGCAGGCTCTGAGCCGGGGGTAAACAAGAATTCCCACCCCAGCCCGTCGCCTCTCACTGCCGGCAACGCCAGAGTGGAAGAGAGTCCAGCCCCTCTCGAGAGAACTGGTTCCAGAGCCCTTGCTGTGCGCCGAAGTGAGTCCGACTATATCTAGCCGGAACTTCTCCACCTCGCGCACTAGCTCAGGCTCCTTCCCCCCCAGCGAGGTGACGTTCCACGTTCCAAGAGCTATCTTCTGTAGCCGAGGATCGGACCGCCAAGTGCCCTGCCCTCGGCTGCCGCCCAGCTCACATCGCACCCGACCTCTATGACCCCTGCTATGGGTGGTGAGCCCATTGGAGGGAAGACCCACGTTGCCTCTTCGGGCTGTGCCTGGCCGGGCCCCATGGGGACAGGCCCGGCCACCAGGCGCTCGCCATCGTGCCCCTCCTCCGGACCTGGCTCCAGAGGGGGGCCCCGGTGACCCGCGTCCGGGCAAGGGAAATCTGGGTTCTTTGTTTGTTTTCTTCATAGAGGTCTTCGAGCTGCTCTTTGTCTGATCCCTCACCTAGGACCAGTTTGTCTTGGGAGACCCTACCAGGGGGCATAAAGCCCCCGGACAACATAGCTCCTAGGATCATTGGGACACTCAAACTCCTCTACCACGTTAAGGTGGCAGCTCAGAGAGGAGGATTTTGCAAAAAAAAATAAAGTTTATGAGTTTGAACATCAAATATCTTGTCTTTGTAGTGCATTCAATTGAATATGCATTGAAAAGGATTTGCAAATCATTGTATTCCGTTTATATTTACATCTAACACAATTTCCCAACTCATATGGAAACGGGGTTTGTAATATGTATATGTGCTTTGCTATGGAGGTGTTTTCCCACTCCAGACTGGGTCCCCTTAGGAGCCCAGTCTAGATTGTATTTTTTTACTCATCCTCCCCCAGCGTTTACCTTTTTCCCATCTTTTACGGGGCGCCTTGTGGCGACCCATCAGCGTTCCTGTTCTGTAACACTGTACACTGTTTGTTAAATTTGTCTAATCTTGAACGGGTTTGTGCTGAAAACAAAGTTCCGTTGTACTTGTGCAATGACAATAAAGACCTACCCACCTACCTTATTAAGGGCCTTTAAACGCACCACAGTTATGTGCAATGAGATCCAAAAGTTTAACTTGCACATAACTTTCTGCTATGCTGCCACAAAAAAATATTTTCACCTTTCTTCTATCACCTCATGCTTATTCCAAAATGTTGATGTTGTGTGTAAATGCTTAAAGGTGAGCTTTGATGACGTTATGTGTAGCGGTAAAGTCCTATACTCTTACTGCTACTGGTTGCCGAATATAACCGAAGCTAGTTTAGACGTGTGCAGCTGGCTAATAATTGATGTCCAGAATTGTGTCCATGTTTAACACACATATTTATTAATATACAGTCACGTAAATCAAACTCACTTGGTAACAAAAACGGAAAATAAACGGGAACAAACAAATCATAGCCTGGCACAGTCAAAAACTGTTGCGCCTCCACTCAGCAACACCTGAGCAAGATCCCAGCCCCTCCCTAAGTAGACTGGCACTTGGCCTTGAGCCAACCCCTTTAATGACATCATACATTTGACGGACAGAAACAGTAAATGGCTCTAACACACCAGCCCCTAATTGCTACTGGCGTGATGAACAGAGCAATTGAATTAAAAATAAATACATACAAATAGAGCCATAACACCAAAACAAAACCCTTTTTTTTGGGGGGGGGGGGGGGTTTTCATGTTCCCTTTTGAAATAATGCAATTATTTTAGTCCATACCTTCACAAAGAAGGCATATCTTTGTTATTGGTCTTTCTTTTTTCATTTGTCCACTTTTGTCGCTCTTGTAGCAACGGTAAATACTCGCGAATACACCTTTTCCAAAAAAGGTCAGCGATATAGACTCTGCCTCCATCTTCTCCAAAGCAAGTTTTTTCTCCCACTGCAAAGCTTTTCTTGCTCCTCTTTTTCAATGCGGAAGCTTTGAGTCCACTCATAGGACTTTTGGGCTGATCGTGTTCCACCAATGCTCTGGTTGATAAGCGGTTCCTCCAACCTGTTAACGATGGTGTGGTTAACAGTAACTGTGGGGCTCCCATTATGCTGGTTGTTGCCTTGTATTGGCCCATTAATTACCCACCCCAGTAGGGTTCTGACAGCATAGGGTCCGTCTCCGTGGCTGTTAATCACCTCCCATGGTTCCATTAACTTGGAGGCGTTGGTACCAATTAACAGATCCACGTTGGCAGTTAGTCGAGGGATTTTGATGCCTTTGAGGTAAGGCCACTTATCTAGCTCTGCTTCACTGATCAGATTGTTAGTACCCACAGGCATCTGCCTTTGAGTGAACACATCAGGAAGCTCAAAAAACTTACTGCCAGCAAGATTAGAGATTTTCAGGCCATTTACAACACTGCTAGGGGTCGCCTTACTGTGCCCCATGGTGCGCAAGTGGACTCTTGTTCTTCGGCCTTCTGTATTCAGCCTGTTCAGTAGCTGTTCAGAACAGAAGGTCCCTGTGCTTCCTGGATCTAGGAAAGCGTATGTCTGGACTATCTTGCTGCCCTTTGAGCACTTCACTTGAACGGGCAGGATAGGTAAAATTCCATAGTTGCCAGCCCCTGTATGGCCACAAGTTGAAGATGTAGTGCAAATCTTTGCTTCTATTTTTGGCAGATGGCTATTTCCTCCACTTTCCAGATGCCTCCTGTGAATATGTAACACTTCGGGATGTGTCTTGTTGCAGTAAGAGCAAGTGATGCGCCTGTCGCAACTCTTGCTCAGGTGCCCTGTGCACAGGCAACCAAAACACAGGCCTTTTTCTTTTAAAAAGTCAAGCTTTTCCCTGTGCGCCTTCTTTCCCAGTATTGGACAGTGCTCCAATGCATGTTCTCTTTTACAATACAGACAGGAAATAGAGTTTGTCTTGGAGAAGTAGATGCCTCTGTTAACAAACTTATCCAGGTGTGGATCCGATTTAGGTTCAGTGGCAACTGCCACCTGAGTTGCGAAACTGCTTCTTCTGAACTGTGATTTTCTTTGATGCATAGGCTTGGGTTTGGTTATTGTTTTATTTTGAGGAATGTCCTGAATGTCACCAAAGACAGGATCTGAAGCAATTCTGACCTGCTGTTCAATAAATTTCACAATGTCTATGAAACAAGCACGTCGCTTTTGTGTGTCAACAATGTCAGCTGCTTTCCCTCTCCACTGGTCCCATTAATTTGTAAGGAAGCTTTTGTATGAGCATCTTCATGCTAGCTGGAATATTGAGCTCGTCCAAGTATTGCAGCTCTTCCATCGCATTGGAGCATTCTCGCAAGTAGAGTGCAAAAGCTTGGAGATTTTTTACATCCTCAGATTTGATGTTTGGCCAAACCATGATTTTGTCCAGGTAGGCTGCTGTTATTTTTGAAGGATTTCCGAAGTGTTCCCTTAGTAGGCGTTTTGCTGTAGCATAGCCTCTCTCTGTAGGCATATAGAGGCAACTGCGCACCAAATCTCTCGGCTGTCCTTTAGTAAACTGCTCCAGATAATATAAGCAGTCACCACAATCATTGGTTTTTGCCTCTACACAATGCTCAAATGCTTTTATGAAAGCCTGAAACTGCAATGGGTCACCTTCAAAAACCGGAATGTGTCTGTGTGGAAGTAATTGGGAGGTTTGTGCTTGAACCAGGAGTGCCATCATTTCATTTTGCCTTTGTAATATAGTGTGGAATTCACCTGGTATTGTGTTATTGCCTTGAAATGATTGAGCTGCTTGAGGTAAATGTTGCCTTGATTGGTTTTCCACAGGATCCAAAGTTGATGAGCGAAGTGGTTTGTTTGGTTGAGGGTGTGAATGAACCTTGTTTGGGGCATTCTTGGCTGTGTGAAGCTCTGAAGGAGCAGCTTTAACAGACTGATGAAGTTGTTGTACAGTCTGTGCAGGCACTTTTCTCAGTTTTGTCTCTTGTCTATAATAGGACTCCATTCCATCAGACTTTTTGCTCCTGCCAGAAACACTGGCTTCCTGGAGGACAGACAATTTAGCATTGTGGGATGCTATTTGAGCATCCAACTCCATTTGCTCCTTTTTCCTCCTTATGGCCTCTGCTTGTTCCTCCTGTTCCCTCTTTAGAGCTGCTGCCTGCTCATCTTGTCTCCTCTTTAGAGCTGCTGCCTGCGCCTCCAATGCATGAATGTCTTTTAGAGCAATAGCACGGGCAATAAGTGCTGCCTTATCTGCCTCTGCTATTATGCGAGCAGAAGAAGTGGAAGACCTTTTGCTTTTGTTTGAGGATACGGAATTATTGAGCTTTGATAAGACATTGGATTGCACATTTGAAATGCTGTCGTGGGGTTGTACACTTTCATTTTCAACACCATCAACAGCAGAACCATCATTTATAACTTCATCATCATCATCATTGTCATCATCATCATTTTGAGAATACATCAACCTGTCAACCTTGTCAATAAAACCATCAAAATTCAACATTTTTGCTTTGTACCATATCTCATGTTTAGTACACTCATCATCTGGCAACAGAGACAACAAAGTTTTGTGCACTCTTCTGGTTTCATGATAAAAACCCATAAACCTGCTAAATTCCTCCCTTAGCTCATGTGAACGTGTTTCGTCATTTAACAGGGCAATGACCCCCTCTTTCAGCGTTGATAGTCTTTGCAACTTTGATTTTCTTTCCCCCTGCAAACTTTCAATTTTGTGACCTAGAGCTTTGGGTGTCATTTTTACCACACGTTTTTTCCCTTCAACCCCTTGCCCAACATTGTCACGTTCAGCCACATTGTCCTCCTGTGGCTGTTTATGTTCATCAGCGCACATTTGTGTTCCCTCCTCCTCCATTTGGAAAAAGTCAAAGTTTTTCAACCCGCGCGCAAGTCAAGTCAAATAGTCACCAATGCATTGGATTTTTTCAATATTTGTGTGCACACATTTTAATAATGGCCGTTTTGCTTTTGTTTATGTCGACGCGCCGCTAAAACATACCACACAGGTGTAGGACGGGCTCAACGCTGCTCCGCGTCCTCCTCCACGCACTGCACGCACGCGCGCTGCTTGGCTCGGTGGGATGATCTGCTGCTGCTGCTGGCTGCTGTCCCCAATGAGCGACCCTGTATCTCTCCAGTGGGACTCGTAGCTGCCGATGCAGAGCTTGATTGCAGAAGGTCTCCGCCGCTTCGCCGATCAGTTTCCTCCGCCGCCGATCACCAAACAAACGCTGACAGCGGCCCGTGCGTTCCTCTTCCAAAACGAGCCTCGTAGCTTGTTGCTTCCTAATAAACAACTCGCGTTCCGATGAGGCAGTTTTTGACTAAGTGTAGCGGTAAAGTCCTATACTCTTACTGCTACTGGTTGCCGAATATAACCGAAGCTAGTTTAGACGTGTGCAGCTGGCTAATAATTGATGTCCAGAATTGTGTCCATGTTTAACACACATATTTATTAATATACAGTCACGTAAATCAAACTCACTTGGTAACAAAAACGGAAAATAAACGGGAACAAACAAATCATAGCCTGGCACAGTCAAAAACTGTTGCGCCTCCACTCAGCAACACCTGAGCAAGATCCCAGCCCCTCCCTAAGTAGACTGGCACTTGGCCTTGAGCCAACCCCTTTAATGACGTCATACATTTGACGGACAGAAACAGTAAATGGCTCTAACATTATGTTTTGAAATTAAGTTTGCTGCTATCCAGGTGGAACGAACAATTTTAGCATTTTTGATAGATAGGTGCAGGTAATTTTAGACATTCTTAATTTGATTCAATGAACTTTATTATTGGACTTGTATGGCTATATTAATGTTACAATAACATTTATGGCATGTTTTTATAGGTTACCCATAGGTGGTAATTTGTTGAAGATGCGGAACGGATGTTGACACATTTCGGTTTCCGTACGGATCGGTTGTCACTATGGTGACAGGGAGCCGTTTTGAAAGGTTGTATTCTGTTGTGATGCTTGTTTTGTATTTAATGTTCTATATTAAATTATTATTTAAATAAATATTCATTTTAAGATAACAAGAACCATGGTGACAGCGAGCGTTCAAACGCCGTAAAAAACACAATAATAGACGTAGCATTTGCGCATGCGCTGAATCGATTGTGTTTCCAAAACAGGGAGACGAGAGGAAACAGAGACAGAGCAAGATGGCGTTGGATGGAGAAGAAGGTTTTGTGGTCGTAACCGTTCTGTGTTCTCAACCTGCGCGTACATGTACACATATATGTCTTTAAACAGAGTAAACAAAGTCAATATTTAATTACACCCAGATACATTGGGCTGAGTGCGCCTTAACGCCTCTCAGGTTAACTTAGCTTGGTAGCTGCTAACGGACGTTACCAACACATCGATAAGCAGAGATAAAGTGTGCGTGTTGTGATTGTGTGAACATGTGCGAAAGAACGATAGCTGAGTTCGACGAGGAACTTTCTCGAACTAAAGAGGAGCATGAGCGACAACATCAACTACTGGACGCTTTCAAGAAGAAGTATCAAGTTGCGTCAAACAGAGCAGGTTTGTTTCATTCTTACTCTCACACACGCTTACTAACTTTTTATTTGGTCATTAACACTGATCCTAAAGTACGGAGCCCCTAAAGCAGGCCAGGGCAATTATTTTGACTGGGTGGCCAAATTTAGAGAAAAACATTTTTCTGGGGGCCGGTACCATACATGCCAAACTTGAGACCTCCGAATTTGGGAGATTGGGGGGGGGGTATATTTATAGCTAGAATTCACTGAAATTTAAGTATTTCTTATATATATATATATATATATATATATATATATATATATATATATATATATATATATATATATAAAATAAATACTTTAATTTCAGTGTTCATTTATTTACACACATAACACTCTACTCATTGTTGTATTTGAAAGTGCAATGCTTTGCAGCCAGTAGCACAACCTTTGGAGGAGCATAGGTATGGGCAGCATCTGTGAAATTTAATTTGCAGGAAAGGAGTGAGTTTAGGGTTGAATTGTCCATCCTCGTTCTATTCTCTGTCACTACCTTTCTAACCATGCTGAACACCCTCTCTGATGATGCATTGCTGTGTGGCGCGCACAAAAGTGCCTTCATCAAATGCACCAGAGTCTGGAATCTTCCATCTCTCCCTAGCATTCCCCTTCGAGCTGTCCTGGATAAACTTAAATTCTTGTTTCCAATCATTTTGGAACTTGCAAGCGTACTTCTTCTTCTTACTCGTTGTCGCCATGATTGTCTCTTCTTCGTTCTTCTGCTTCGTCTCTGTTATGTTTTTGGACAGTACTACTTGCCATAGTTTTGAAGCAATGCATGATGGGAATCCGGATGTTGTGTGTCAGTGTATTAACGTGCCGGCTGGAATAAACACACGCTGCGAAATAGCTTCGTGCCTGCCTACTAGAGATGCGCGGTTTGCGGACACAACCGCGGATTATCCGCGGGTCGGGCGGTTGAAATAAAAAAAAATTAGATTTTATCCGCGGGTCGGGTCGGGTGGTTGAAATAAAAAAAAATTAGATTTTAAATAGATTCAGGTGGGTGGCAGTTAAACCAATTCGGAAATATATATACATAGTTACATGTTGTTACCCACATATGAAAAACGAGCAGGCACCTGCAGCATGCCACAACAGAAGAAGAAGAAAAAAAGAGATGGCAACGCCGGCAGCAAACGTGGTACGCGACAAACTAAAAAGGGAATACTAAAGACCAGGGGAAAAAAAGGCCAGAAAAGTTCAGCGTGGACTCGTTTTTATGAGGTTGTAAATCAGGATGATAGTAATGCTGGCTACGTGATTTGCAAGAGCTGCGACGCTGTTTATGTCTACGACAGTCACAAAACCGGGACATCTAACATGGTGCATCACATTTGTGCAAAACCCCGAATCTCCACAAACACCCTGAGCATGAGCAGTTTCGTCCGCCGTGATCCAAGAAGAGTGCCACAGGATGTTAAAACAAGATAGAACGCAGCTGCCTGCAGCAGTTTGAGTGGCGCGAGCGCGCTTGGAGGTGCGCTCAGCGCGGCTCCCAGATGAGCGCTGTCTGGGCCGTGACAGCGTGGCACGCATTGAATGTCCTTGCTGCATTGGATCAGTCTCCTTTCTTTAACAGGCAAAAGCTTTATAACCTCACTAATGCCTTGTATCGTCTATATTAGATATATAACAACGGGCGGGTGGCGGATGGCGGGCGGGTGCGGTTTTGATTAAATGTTAGTTCGGGTGGATGGCGGATGGTTGACGACTTTTGTGATGCGGTTGCGGATGAAATAATTGCCTATCCGCGCATCTCTACTGCCTACTTAATGAGTTCTAGATAAACCTATGGATAACGGAGACATATATGATAGTCTCCTTCTCGTTGTGTGTGCAGTTGCGCACTGAGCTCCAAAAGGCGTAGATGTTATAACGTGACTGGGCCGGAGGAAAAGCGGACGTGACGACAGGTTGTCCTCACTCAGGTCCAGCTGGAAATTTGGGAGAATGGTTGTCCCTGGAGATTTTCGGGAGAGGCACTGAAATTCGGGAGTCTCCCGGAAAATTCGGGAGGGTTGG
Source organism: Nerophis lumbriciformis (assembly GCF_033978685.3). Taxonomy (NCBI): domain Eukaryota; kingdom Metazoa; phylum Chordata; class Actinopteri; order Syngnathiformes; family Syngnathidae; genus Nerophis; species Nerophis lumbriciformis. Next base: position 21,326,571 of record NC_084578.2, on the reverse strand, counting down.
CAAGTATGGCCGGTACATCTATTTTTAGGGACACTAATACAAAACCTCACAATAATGTCTGATTGAAAGCTAAAAACGTTATGACAGACCACCTTAAAAAACGGAATGGAATTTTAAATTTCTTTACTGAATGAGACACCCAGAATGTACATGAAAATAAAGAATGTGGGATTTACAATATTAACTATGAACGATAAAACACTGAATATTGACAACATATGAACGTCACACCCCCTCTCCGTCGACATATTTTACAATCAAGCGAAACGCAACAAAAACAGCAAAATATGAACGTGAAGGGTAAAAAATAAACCCACCTACAATCTGATATATCTGATACATCACTAAGCTTTAGAACTTTGCTGTGAAAATCTCCTCTGGCGTCTTTCGCAATTCAGGCTGGCCCTCTGGAAACACTCTGTGGAAACTCTCCAAACCCACACTGCTTGATGCCTCATCTGAGCTGCTGTGACTTAGATTACCATAGTAACTAATTAGATTACCATAGTAACTAAATAGATTACCATAGTAACTAGTATATCATGCAAAAGCGCAGATTCCAACCATTGAAATACTTTGTATAGTTCAAGACTTAAGGTCATTTGAAAACATCACTGCACATCATAATGGCAGCTACAGTTTCCATCTTAAAGATCTAAAAAAATGATTAGGGAATGTCCGGCGGGCCAGATTGAAAAGCTTAACGGGCCGCATGCGGCCCCTGAGCCTTATTTTGCCCAGGTCTGCCCTAAATGGACATGGAGATCTCGCAATACATTTTGCGAGATCTCGCAAAAGACAGCGATGGTGAACCGGAAGTGAAACAGACACAGCGATGGAAGAGCGGTAGCCTACTCGTCATCTGTGCTACGACGAGAAAGCCTCCTCGCCCAGAGTATTCTTTTCAGATGTCTCTCACTTATGTCAAAGCCATATCTACCTTCAAGAACAGACTTGATGTCTTTATATGTTAGGTCAATACTAAAATAGAAATCAATAAACTTCTCCCACAGATGATGCGTAGGCTTCTTCATCGCTTTGTCTGGTTCACTTCTGGTTCACCATCGCTGTGTCTGTTTTACTTCCGGTTCACTGACATAGGAAAAAAAACCTTTTGCGAAATCTCGCAAAAAGTATTGCGGGATCTTGCAAAAAGTATTGCGAGATCTCGAAAAAAGTATTGTGAGATCTCGGAAAAAAGTATTGCGGGATCTCGAAAATAATATTGCGAGATCTCGCAAAAAGGTTTGCGTGATCTCACAAAAGTATTGCGGGATCTCGCAAAAAGTATTGCAAGATCTCGCAAAAAGTATTGCGAGATCTCAACAAAAGTATTGCGGGATCTCGCAAAAAGTATTGCGAGATCTCGCAAAAAGTATTGCGAGATCTCGCAAAACATTTTTTTCCCTCCATGCCCCTTTAGGGGCTCCGTACTGAAGAGATTGTATAAAGCTGCATTGTTTTAGTGTTGCTGTTAATTGATGCTTGGTTACTGCATGGCATCGAGACCGTTTGGAACAAACATTGTAATCCTTTTTAGATCGGGGGCCACATGGAGAAAAATCTACTCCCAAGTGGGCCGGTAAAATCACGGCACGATAACTTAAAAATAAAGACAACATCAGATTGTTTTCTTTGTTTAAAGGAGAACATTATCACCAGACCTATGTAAGCGTCAATATATACCTTGATGTTGCAGAAAAAAGGCCATATATTTTTTTAACCGATTTCCGAACTCTAAATGGGTGAATTTTGGCGAATTAAACGCCTTTCTATTATTCGCTCTCGGAGCGATGACGTCACAACGTGACGTCACATCGGGAAGCAATCCGCCATTTTCTCAAACACATTACAAACACCGAGTCAAATCAGCTCTGTTATTTTCCGTTTTTTCGACTGTTTTCCGTACCTTGGAGACATCATGCCTCGTCGGTGTGTTGTCGGAGGGTGTAACAACACGAACAGGGACGGATTCAAGTTGCACCAGTGGCCCAAAGATGCAAAAGTGGCAAGAAATTGGACGTTTGTTCCGCACACTTTACCGACGAAAGCTATGCTACGACAGAGATGGCAAGAATGTGTGGATATCCTGCGACACTCAAAGCAGATGCATTTCCAGCGATAAAGTCAAAGAAATCTGCCGCCATACCCCCAGGAAAAGAGAGTGGATGAGGGTATGTCTACAGAATATATTAATTTATGAAAACTGGGCTGTCTGCACTCTCAAAGTGCATGTTGTTGCCAAATGTATTTCATATGCTGTAAACCTAGTTCATAGTTGTTAGTTTCCTTTAATGCCAAACAAACACATACCAATCGTTGGTTAGAAGGCGATCGACAAATTCGTCCTCGCTTTCTCCCGTGTCGCTGGCTGTCGTGTCGTTTTCGTCGGTTTTGCTTGCATACGGTTCAAACCGATATGGCTCAATAGCTTCAGTTTCTTCTTCAATTTCGTTTTCGCTACCTGCCTCCACACTACAACCATCCGTTTCAATACATGTGTAATCTGTTGAATTGCTTAAGCCGCTGAAATCCGAGTCTGAATCCGAGCTAATGTCGCTATACCTTGCTGTTCTATCCGCCATGTTTGTTTGTATCGGCATCACTATGTGACGTCACAGGAAAATGGACGGGTGTATATAACGATAGTTAAAATCAGGCACTTTGAAGGTTTTTTTAGGGGTATTGCGTGATGGGTAAAATTTTGAAAAAAACTTCGAAAAATAAAATTAGCCACTGGGAACTGATTTTTAATGGTTTTAACCCTTCTGAAATTGTGATAATGTTCCCCTTTAAAAATAGAACGCGTGTAACAGGGTCAAGTATGTAATTTAAATAATGTATTTTATAATGTTTTATTATTGTAATAGTTACACAAAATGTGTAAGTTACATGTAAATACCTGAAGGTTGTTTGATGTTTTGTCAATGTTGAATTGTCTCGTTGTCCCTCCGACTGCAATAATTGCTGTGACACCTGTCTCTATATCTGCGTTGGACACGCCTTCCTGCTTCCCTTTCGTCCACGATAACGGAAGAGGGGCTTGATGATGGCAGAACAATATTGACAACAATTGTAATCTCTGTATTATCAGTCAGTAAAGTGCAGCTGAGCAGCAACACATGGTGTCGGTTGTATTCAATTCTACACAACGCAGAGGAAGAGACCACCGGTTACACAAGCACATTCTGAAAATGTACAAATCATAATGTTGTTGGGTTGTTTTTTTACACTTACATGTTGCGTTTAATAATATTCTCTCTATATTTGTCGTTATTTATATTTTCTGAATAAATTATGTGATAATGTTCATCAGTCCAATCCAATCCACTTTATTTATATAGCACATTTAAACAACAAAAATGTTTCCAAATTGCTGCACAACAATATTAAAAACATAATTCAAATAGTATCCTTAGCTCCACCAATGACTGAATAAAAACAAAAAATAAATAAATATAAAACCAATATAAAAATAAATATGATTAAAAACAATTTTAAAGTAAACTCGTTGGTGTTAATTTTCAATCTATCAAGATAAAGAAAAAAAATTATATTAAAATCAAATTACTGGATGTTATTTATGTAGTTTGATCATTTTTCTCGACTGGTGCACTAACATCATGTAGTTTATTTTGTACACATCTACAAAAATACAAATAATTGCTATTGGGACATCTAGTGGACACATTTAGAACAGCAGTTTCTTTCATTCAAAAATGTCAGGTAAATTTTTATACCGTATTTTTCGGAGTATAAGTCGCTCCGGAGTACAAGTCGCACCGGCCAAAAATGCATAATAAAGAAGGAAAAAAACATAAGTCGCACTGGAGTATAAGTCACATTTTTTGGGGAAATGTATTTGATAAAACCCAACACCAAGAATAGACATTTGAAAGGCAATTTAAAATAAATAAAGAACAGTGAACAACAGGCTGAATAAGTGTACGTTATATGACGGGCAGCACGGTGGAAGAGGGGTTAGTGCGTCTGCCTCACAATACGAAGGTCCTGAGTAGTTGTGAGTTCAATCCCGGCCTCGGGATCTTTCTGTGTGGAGTTTGCATGTTCTCCCCGTGACTGCGTGGGTTCCCTCCGGGTACTCCGGCTTCCTCCCACCTCCAAAGACATGCATCTGAGGATAAGTTGATTGGCAACACTAAATTGGCTCTAGTGTGTGGATGTGAGTGTGAATGTTGTCTGTCTATCTGTGTTGGCCCTGCAATGAGATGGCGACTTGTCCATGGTGTACCCCGCCTTCCGCCCGATTGTAGCTGAGATAGGCTCCAGCACACCCCGCGACCCCGAAGGGAAATAAGCGGTAGAAAATGGATGGCTGGGTGGATATATGACGCATAAATAACCAACTGAGAACGTGCCTGGTATGTTAACGTAACATACTATGGTAAGAGTCATTTAAATGACTATAACATATAGAACATGCTATACGTTTACCAAACAATCTGTCACTCCTAATCGCTTATTCCCATGAAATCTTATACGTGAATGAGCTAAATAATATTATTTGATATTTTACAGTAATGTGTTAATAATTTCACACATAAGTTGCTCCTGAGTATAAGTCGCACCCCCGGCCAAACTATGAAAAAAACTGCGACTTATAGTCCGAAAAATACGGTAATTAGCAAACTCATCCCGCGGGCCGGATAAAACCTGTACGTTTAACAACCCTGGTATAATCTATATTAAACATTTAATATTTAAGAGAAGTTATTGTTCATCTCAGTGTGTAATAATAATGTGTATCAACAAGTTTACACAAAGCTCACTATTAAGTCACCAAATATGTTTTACATTGCAATCAAAATTATTATTGCTGCCTCTCTGCTAATTTGAAATTGCCTGTCCACCCTTTTCTTTCCGATCTTTTTCTGCCAAACCCTTCAAAATACATTCAAAGAGTGTTTGGAAAATTACCTTTAAAAAGTAATTTCTTATAGTTACTCGTTACTTTGCAGAAAAAAAGTAAATAATTTACTTACAGAATTACTCTTTAATAGATGTAATTAATTACCACCAACGAAAGGAAATATTGTGTTACTTTAAACAAAAACTTCAAATATGGCATATGCAGTTGTAATGTTTCATGAGACCAGAGTGTGTGTAGGTTCCTTTAGAGCAGGGGTGTCAAATGTACGGCCCGCGGGCCGAACAGGTTTTATACGGCCCGCGGGATGAGTTTGTGAAGTATAAAAATGAGCTGATATTTTTGATTGAAATAAACTGCTGTTTTAAATGTGTCCACTAGATGTCGCAATAGCGATTCTTTGTATCGCCTGCCGCGAAAGAACACATGACTTCAGAGGAGGCGGAGCTATGTGTCGTGTCAAGATAGAGGCAACACTTGCATGTTTGGACACTACGTATTTACGCTGCTTATTAGTGATAGTATACAAAATGTAGATTGTTGCATTCATGTCTTGATTGTCAAATATGGTGTAGGTAATGTAACCAGTGAAATTTCTACACAAACAAATGGTTTTGATAATCTGTACATTTCCTGTTGTACTTATGACTGGGGACACATTTTCTGGGCGCTGAAATAATATGTATCCCCTTCATGTGTGATTCATGAAATGAGTTCAAATTGACAAGTTTTGTTGTAGATGATGCTACATATGTACAGAATAAACATCATAATGTTAGTACATCAGTTGAGGAAAATGAGTAACAATAATATTTGATTTTGTTATTATTCAATTCATCTTCTGATGGATTAAAAATTAACTCCAATTTTAAAACTCTGCCAGACTCAATTCCACCTTTTGACAGAAGAACATTATCACATCATTTATTCAGAAAGTATAAATAATCACAAATGAAGATACTTTTAACCGCAACATGTAAGTGTAAAACAGAAAGAAAAAGAAAAAAACATTATAATTTGTACATTTGCTTTATTTTTTAAAAGAGAAAACAATCTGAAGTTGTTTTTATTTTAAAGTTATCATGCCTTGATTTGACCAGTCCGGCCCACTTGGGAACAGATTTTCCTCTTTGTGGCCCCTGAGGTAAAATTAGTTTGACATCCCTGCTTTAGAGGAGCCCTATAACACAAAACCTAATTTTCTTACTTATTGGTATTTGCTGTTGTGTATTTGGGATCTGCATACGTACTGTAAATTTTAAATCAAACTGTGGAGGCATTGCGTAGATACTTATAAAACAATCTTGCCTTCCTTCATACCTCCAGGAAACGAGCTGTTTGGAATTTGTTTCATTGCTGACATTTTTGCCATTGGTGACGTTTGATTACAAATTTAAAGGACCTCTGAAGATTCCAAATACACAACAGCAGGTACCAATAGGTAAGAAAACTTGATTTTGCAAAATAGGTTGCATTTAAATGTAGAAAAAAAAACAGTTTTTTGAGAGTTAGAAATTCCACCCATCCATTTTCTACTGTTTGTCCCTCTTGGGGTCGCGGGGGTGCTGGAACCTATCCCCGCTGTATTTGGGCGGAAGACGGGGTACATCCTGGACAAGTCACCACCTCATCGCAGGGCCAACCCAGATAGACAGACATTATTCACACTCTAGGACCAATTTAGTGTTGCCAATCAACCTATCCCCATGCATGTCTTTGGAGGTGGGAGGAAGCCGGAGTACCCGAAGGGAACCCACACAGTCATTGGGAGAACATGCAAACTCCACACAGGACGACCTGGGAATCGAACCCTAACCTTTGTTAGTGTGAGGCAGACTTACTATCCCCTGCTCCACCGTGCATCCCCAGTTCGAAACTGTTTTTCGTCATTTCATTTGTGTAACTAAGGTGTTTCTGTAGCTTGTTTTCTTCAAATGCAATCAGTAGTCGTTTGTTCAACTTCTTTAGTTATTCTAATAGATTCCATTTTATGACCTCTCTCTTTTATCATTTGGGCTATTCTACTTCCGGCCCACGAGTTCAGTTAAAAAAACTTGAGAGCTCCTGTATGTCTGACAAAATAGATTGACCAGAATCAAATGTCTACTGTAGAATATACTCCAGAATATACAGAATAAGAATAATAGTTATGGGAAAATTGTGCTGAAAAATCACTTATATACACCGTGAAATCCAATAACACAGTTATTTAAAAAAGAACTAAAATAAATTGATACACTTTTAGAAAACCCACTGATTTGCTTGTTTTGTGTTTCTTATGCTTCACTGATAGTGTTTTAGTCTTCTTTTTAATGGCAAAACTTTTTTTTTAATTATTGGTTTGTACTGTAGCACTACAAGGGAGTGACTAATACAATATGCAGTCAGTGCATCCGAGAAGTATTCACAGCGCTTTACTTTTTCCATGTTTTGTTATTTTACAACCTTATTTAAAAATTTAATAAATAATATTTTTTCATCAAATTCTACTGACAATATGAATTTGTATTATTTGTTTTGCAAATGTATTAAAAATAAGAAATCACATGTACCGTATTTTTCGGAGTATAAGTCGCACCGGAGTATAAGTCGCATCTCCCGAAAATGCATAATAAAGAAGGAAAAAAAATCGTGCTGGAGTATAAGTTGCATTTTTTGGGGAAATTTATTTGATAAAACCCAACACCAAGAATAGAAATTTGAAAGGCAATTTAAAATAAATAAAGAATAGTGAACAACAGGCTGAATAAGTGTACATTATATGAGGCATAAATAACCAACTGAGAACGTGCCTGGTATGTTAACGTAACATATTATGGTAAGAGTCATTCAAATATATACTATTCGTTTACCAAACAATCTGTCACTCCTAATCGCTAAATCCCATGAAATCTTATAATTTCACACATAAGTCGCTCCTGACTATGAAAAAAACTGTGACTTACAGTCCGAAAAATACGGTACATAAGCATTCCCATCATTTGCTCAATACTTTGTTGATGCACCTTTGGCAGAAATTATAGCCTCAAGTCTTTCTGAATACAATGCCACAAGCTTGGCACACTTATCTCTAGGCAGTTTCGCCCTTTTCTCTTTGCAGCACCTCTCAATCTCCATCAGGTTGGATAGGAAGCGTTGGTTTTCATCCAGGATGTCTCTGTACATTGCTGCATTCTTCTTAGTCTAGTCAGGGAGCTGAGCAATAACCTGATGGTCACTCTGTCAGAGCTACAGCATTCCTCTGTGAAGAAAGAGGAACCTTCCAGAAGGACAACCATCTCTGCAGCAAACCACCAATCAGGCCTGTATAATATAGTGGCCTGACGGAAGCCATTTCCTAGTAAAAAGTTTGCCAAAATGCAGCTGGAAGACTCAGACAATGTGATTCTCTAGTCCATTGGTGTCAAACTCTGGCCCACGGGCCAAATTTGGCCCGCCGTGTAATTTCACTTGGCTCGTGAGGCGATATCAAATCAACACTAGAGCTGGCCCGCCGATCATATACAGCGCCGGTGACGCGGTACACCGCTAATTCTCATACTTGCCAACCTTCCCGGGAGATTCCCAAATTTCAGTGCCCCTCCCGAAAACGTCCCCTTTTTGTCCAGTCCAACAAGAGCTGGTTCAGTTACATAATATGTGCGGCTTTAGCACGCACACAGAAGTGAATGCAACGCATACTTGATCTTCAGCGATACAGGTTACACTGAGGGTGCCAGTATAAAAACACTTTAACATTGTTAGAAATATACGCCACACTGTGAATCCACACCAAACAAGAATGACAAACACATTTTGGGAGAACATCCGCACAGTAACACAACATAAACACAACAGAACAAATACCCAGAACCCTTTGCTGCACTAACTCTTCCGGGAAGCTACAAGGTGTGTGTGTGTGTGTGTGTGTGTGTGTGTGTGTGTGTGTGTGTGTGTGTGTGTGTGTGTGTGTGTGTGTGCGTGTGCGTGTGTGTGTGTGTGTGAGAGGGGGTGGGGGCGGCGGGGTTTGGAGGTAGCAGGGGTGTATATTGTGTGCATGTAGCGTGCTTAGTCTGGAGGCTAAATACACACAGTGTGTTATGTAACTGTTGTTTAGTGTTGATATCCTTTGCTTAGTTTGATAAATGTTGGAGCAGTTTGCTTCATCAGGAGGGTGAAGTCGCTCAATTTAAAGTGTTGGATTTAACTGTGTTGGATCATTGGCTGCTGGTGAGGGCATAGAAAAAGGGGCATTTTTCTACCAGTAGACAGCGTTTAAGATTGAGTGTTTCACTGCTAAATTAATAATATATTTATATTTAATATGGATTTTAAATATGTATCTAAATAGGTGGTTAATTGGTTAGGTATTTATGTATTTGCATATTGGCTTTTCTGTTGCATTTATCTATTGTGTTTCTGGGTTTAAATGTATTTTATATGTATCTTGGTGCATTTATGTTGAGACAATTTATTTAAAATCTGTTTTAACTTAAAGGGAAAAGATGTGTCCATTTTCTTGCACTTGTTTAATGGTTAAGAGTTTGATAGCCTAATTAATAGTTGTAAATCATGGGATTGATAATTGATTGATTTTTTACAGCATGTTAATCTTGTGGTGTTTGTCCTTAAAGGTTTTTCACCTACTAAAGAAGCTAAAGGCTACTAAAGACAGCTAATGACAGCTAAAGAAACTAAAGTCTACTAACACTGCTAAAGACTGCTAAAAAGACTAAAGAAGAAAAAAGAAGCTGTTTCTTCGTTGGAAAAACTGTTGCAAACTAAAGGAAAATAAAAAGGAAAAAGTAACTACGGTCTGGTCTTTTGAGTGAAATCCAGAAGCCACATTCAGCATTGGTACATCCCTTCAAGTGTGGGATAAGCACAGCAAAAAAAAGCAAAACACTTGACAGTTGTTGTATGCACACTGTGTCGAGCGGAAATGGCCTATCATAGCAGCACAACGGCTATGAACGAACATTTGAAAAGAAAACACCTGACAGCGTTCTTGCCATCACCATCAACTAGTCAATCGTCCGCGTGAGTACACGTTGTCATCATTACACAAAATCATGAATGTGTCATTTGTATCTGCGTTGTAAATTCATAAACTAAAACACTGTTTCGCTCTGAGAGGCGCGTTTGGCGTGCCTGTTCAGTGTTTACAAAGATGCGCTCCTCTTTAACGCTAACGTTAATTAGTTGTGCAAATACCTTTTACAACATTAACAGTTACATATACTATGTACAAACGAACAATTAACTTTCACTTTAATCATACTATCATTGTTGTGTTATTAAGCAAAATAAGCAATACTTTTACTTTTGTTGAAATGTTTACACTGTTACAGAATATTTCGTTTTGCGCTTTTTTGTATTGGATGTTTATCTTTATTTTTGCACATTTTAAAGCAAAATAAGCAATACTTTTACTTTAGAAATGCTTATACTATTGCAGAATATTAAGATTTGCACTGGATGTTTACTTTTATATTTGCACATTAAAAAGCAAATAAGCTACTTTTAATTTTGTTAAATGTTAAAAGTTTTAAATGTTTACATTGTTACAGAATATTTTGTCATGTTGTTGTCAATGTTGACTGAGTGGCCATACTTTTTTTTTTGTAAATAAAAGTCATGCCTTTTGAAAAAACTGGCCTACATTTATTTTTTCATCTTCATTTTAAATAAAAAAATAATCGGTAAAAGGACAAATAATATATAGATTAATCGAAAAAAAATAATCTATAGATTAACCGATTAATCGAAAAAATAATCTATAGATTAATCGATAGAAAAATAATCGTTAGCTGCAGCCTTAGAATAAATTACTAAAATTATGCAAAAATCATATTCTCCGAATGTGATAAACAATCTTGCATAAAATATTAGCAGTGCACAATAATTATCGAGGCAATATTAGGAATTCTGACCTCCCACGATACTCCGATAACATTAAAAAAAGCTCAAGACAACCATTACAATTTTTTCATTGAATTTTAATCTTTCAATGAGGCGAGATTACACATACTGTGCTGTGTGTGGGTTAGGGCAGGGGTCGGCAACCCAAAGTGTTGAAAGAGCCATATTGGACCAAAAATACAAAAAATAAATCTGTCTGGAGCCGCTAAAAATTAAAAGCCTTCTGTAAGTGTTATAATGAAGGCAACACATGATGTAAGTGTCTATATTAGTTATATTAGCCTACTGTCAAAATGACTTTAAAAGTCTAATATAAGTGTTATAATGAAGGCAACACGTGATGTAAGTAAGTGTCTATATTAGCCTACTATCAAAGGCTGATGCAAATCTTCGTTGACAGAAATGTTGTATTTGAATTTTTATTCTACACATTTTTGCAACATTGGAAATCATTAGTAAAATGGAGGCTTCTCAGAAGGTGAGACAACTCCTGGAAATGACAGTCTTAGAATGGCCAAAGATATAGATGTGTGTGTCCAAATTTAAGGAAACAGCAGGCTGTCTTCTTGTAATGGATCTATTACAATCTTTGTAAGCTCGGTAACGTTTGCTGTGGTCTGGAACAACATGGCGCACAAACAACTGTGAGAAATGTAGCCAGTATTACATACAGATAATGTGTCATGAGACATGCAAATATAAATTAAATACACAGAGGACATAAGTGAAGGTAATTAAATGAGCTCAAATATACCTACAAACGAAGCATAATGATGCAATATGTACATGCAGTTAGCCTAAATAGCATGTTAGCATCGATTAGCTTGCAGTGTATGCCTGATAAGCACTCCAGCAAATCAATAAAATCAACAAAGCTCACATCTTTCTGTGGCAGCATCTGAGAAAGTTGTACTTGTAAACAAACTACGATGAGTTCAAGGATCGCTGAAATTAGTAGGACAAAACGTTGCATGCCAAATACTCTCATCAGTGAAGCATGTATAACATAAACAGCGGGATTTCTAACAATTAGGAAGGCTTGTGTCATGTTTGAAAATATATTAAAACAAAACAAAAACAAAATTCTTAATCTTTTTCCATTTTCACACATCTCTGAAAGATTTCCAGGGAACCACTGGGGCGGCGTTAAAGAGCCACATAAGCTCGAGAGCCGCTGGTTGCTGACCCCCGTCTTAGTACTTACATCGTCAACTATCAAATCATACCATTCTGGTTCACTCAGATCACTCAGGTTGTGAGTCGAGTCGCCGTCCTTAATCGAACTTGCAACTGCCAGTAACTGACTTGCACTTAGTTTTGGAAGAATCTTTAGGATCTTAAAAATCAATGTCCGTCGTGGAATGGACATGATGTTCCATGAGTGACATCATGCAATGACGCACTGGACTGCAGCCTTCCCTGAAGCTTTTGGTCCTACGTTTTGCTTCGACATCACTCTACCAGGCAGTACACTTGAGGATCTCGGACTAGCCCCAGACCTAGGGGTTTCTGGACCAGTAGCAAGGGTTACACAGGCTGTGTAGCCAATAAAACAACTGTCAAATAAGAGGCATCCAACATTAGCGTCTTCTCATGTCTGAGCTCGTTCATTAATGAGCGATACTTGGCTAAAGCTAACAGCTACTGGCTTTCTTTTTGAATCATTTAACACCAGCGGTGTCCAAACTTTTCCCAGCGTGGGCCACATACAATCAAATTGATAGCTGCAGGGGCCACTTTGATACTAGAACCAGTACAATGTAGGTCAATCCAAATATTCTAAACTATCTGAACACAACATCCATATCTTACCTTTGACTTATCGGTAAGGAATAATTTCTATGTAATTTGGCCTAAATTGGGCATTTTCAACCATAAAAATGGCTAAATTAACTAAAAAATATAAATACTACAGTAGCATTGCAGGCCTCGAATGTTAACTTTTTAAGGTCAAGGCAAGTGTTGCCTTAAAGGAGGGCTCATATTTTAGGGCAAGTTAGAAGGGCACCAAGGCAAACGTTATTTTCTTTCGAGGCAGGAGATATATATATATATATATATGTATGTGTGGGGAAAAAAATCACAAGACTATTTCATCTCTACAGGCCTGTTTCATGAGGGGGGGTTCCCTCAATCATCAGGAGATTTTAATGGGAGCATTCACATACCATGGTTTGTATAGGGCACAGAGTGGGTGGGTACAGGCTGGCGTAGGGGCGTGGTGATTGGCTCATGTGTTACCTAGGAGGTGTTTCCGTCTGTGGCGGCATGCTGTTACAATTTTGCTGCGCTTGTTGAGGGATGACAGGTCTGGACGGTAAATAATAAACAGTTTTTCTTTCAAGCATAGGTTGCATCTTTTATTACCACTATTGTAAGGTGTGCTGGATGCAAGAATTTGCCATGTTATTGAATATTCAACATTATTGTCTTTGAGATCCCAAATGTGTTTGCTGAGTTCTGTGGTATTCCGCAGGTTTTGGTTCCTGAAAGAAGCCTTGTGATTGTTCCATCTGGTTTTGAATTCTCCCTCGGTTAATCCTACATATGTGTCGGATGTGTTAATGTCCTTGCGTGTTACCTTAGATTGGTAGACAACTGATGTTTGTAAGTACCCCCCGTTGAGAGGGCAATCAGGTTTCTTTCGACAGTTACAGCCTTTGTTGGTTTTGGAGTCGCTCTGTCCGGGGGCCGACGGCTCATTTGCAATTGTTTTGTTGTGGTTTGAGATGATTTGTCGTATATTGTTCATACAGCTGTAGCTCAATTTAATGTTGTTCTTGTTGAATACTTTTCTTAGGGTGTTGTCTTTGGGAAAGTGTTTGTCAATCAGATTGAGGAATTTGTGTCCAATGTTAGTTGAGACGTTTTTGCTGTATGGGGGGTTGTACCAGATGTCGTTTCGTTTTCTGTTCTTTTTTGGCTGGTTTCCTGGCGTGGGTTCATAGGTGAGGGTGAAATTGTATCCGCTTTCATCAAGGGCTTTTTGGTACGGGGGGGTTGCTTGGTCAAATTCAGCTTTGCTAGATGACAGCATCGATAGCCTTTTATTAATTCCGGTAGGTATTCTTTTCGTGGTGGTGGGTGGGTGGTTGCTGTCATGGTGCACGTATTGGAGTGTTGTGTTGGGTTTCGTGAATGGTTGGTAGCTGTTATTTCTCAGGTTGAAAGTGACGTCAAGGAAGTTGACGGTTTGCTTGTTGGCTTCAATCGTGATCCGTAGGCCGTTCTCTTTGAAAATTTGGCATATGCGCTTCTTGGTATTCTCGCTGCTCCTTGGCGAGGCGCGACACACTGCCAGTCCGTCATCACGGTAAATACCAAGGTTCAGATTGAGGCTAGCGAGCTGGGAGAGGAGGAAACTCTATATATATATAATAGATAAAAAATAGTGTTCATGTATGAGATCTAGGGCTGCCAATTATGGCCAAAGTAATAATTAAGATTATTGTTATCAATATTGAAATCATGATTACTGATTGTTAGGTAAAGCAGTGTTGGGGTGGGAACGTAATAATTATTCCCTTACAAGAAATAACAGGAATATAGAAAACTTCCAGAGTGACAACTCTCACATCGAATACACAATCTTCACAGCCTGCGTTAAGTTCGATTATTGTTATTATTTTACGAGTTGATTTTTTATTTTTATTTTTTATTTTTTTGCTAAAATGTTCAATTGATCTCAACTCACTGAATCGTATCAATAATGTCATCTCTGAATCGTATTGGCAAACACAAATATCGAATTGAATGATTACACATGTACCGTTAACTTTGTACTTGTAGGCGGGTCTGCTGCCTGGTACTTTGTGTGCTTATTAGCTATGGAAGCCTGGTGTTTAGACCTCAAACTTTAATATTAAAACAAATAACGCAGTCAATAGTTTGCGGAACACGATTGGCAGGAGATGGGAGCACAAATCACCTGGGAAAGTAAAATGTTACCTTCCTTTATAGCAAAATCTTTGAAAAAATAACTTATTCCATTATTATTCTGGTTATTGCCACTTGTTTTCCTTGCAGCTGACAAAGCCTCCTTTTTTCTTTTCATTCCTTTCACACACTTCTCCATCAATTGAGCACTGCTGCCACGTAGTATTGTCCTAACATGAATACTAGAGTAGACACAATAATGAAAATCTCCCCTTCCACCTCACCGCGACCCTGCTATTTGAGAAGCACAGGATTATATCCATAGTTTTACCCACTTTATGTTGGTCTTTCACACAACACAAAGTCCTAAAATATTTATTTACGTTTGTGGGTTGAGGAGGAAAAAGAGAAACATTTAAAACAAGCCACTATTATTACTTTTTTTCTGTCTGAAGCCTGTGTTTGTCTTTTGTCTTGTAGACATCAGTGAAGAACATATTCCCCCTGAGGACCAGGACTGGACCTCCAGGGTGGAGCAGCCCCCCCACATTAAAGAAGAGGAGCCACAGTCCCCCCACATTAAAGAGGAGGATGAGAAACCTTGTATCAATCAAGAGGGAGAGCAACTTGGAGGACGGGAAAAGTTCCTGGTGACTCACTTTTTCCCTGTGAAGAGTGAAGACGAGGGTCAAAATGAGGAGAAGAAAGGGGCGGAGCCTCCAAGCAGCGGTTCTCTCTTAGCGCCACTATCAGATAGTGACGACACGGCGTCACACTCTGATGGAGATTCTCCGGCTGATAAGACGTGTCATTCTGACAACACACACTGGAAATGTTCTCAGTGTGACAAAACCTTTTATGACAGCAGTAATCTGAAAAGACACATGAGAACGCACACTGGAGAGAAACCGTTCATGTGCTCAATTTGCGGTAAAACATTTTCTCGGAAATCACATTTAACAATACACACCAGAGTCCACACCGGAGAGAAACCGTTTTCCTGTTTAGTGTGCGGCGTAGGTTTTGCACAAAAACAGTATTTGAAAATTCACACAAGAATACACACCGGAGAGAAACCGTTTTCATGTTCAGTGTGTGATATAGGATTTGCACAAAAACAATATTTGAAAATACACATGAGAATACACACTGGTGAAAAACCGTTCTCTTGTTCAGTGTGTGGTAAAAGTTTTGTACAAAACCAAGATTTGAAGATACACATTAGAAGACACACAGGGGAAAAATCCTTCACCTGTTCAATCTGCAACAAAAGCTTTTGTGACCGAACACCACTCGTAAGACACATGAGAACACACACTGGTGAGAAAGTGTTGGGTTGCAGTGTGTGTGATGAAAGATTCTCTTATAAGTACCAGCTTGACAATCACAAGTGTGCTGGCGAGAACAGCAGCAGTAAGTAAAACTGTGGGACTTGAAAAATTATAAAAACTTCGACCATGTTGACCTTTAAACATCACATACAATTTTGTTAATATGCTTCTATTTAAATGCAATAAAAATGTGGGGGGAAAGGTGTTGTCTGTGTCATGTCCTTGCTGTGGTTTTTGATCGTTTTGTTTGTACCTGGTGGTTAGATAATAGGATCGTAGTCAACTCACATTTTAAAATACTCACAAGAAGATATAGAGGAAAATAAAATGCCAAATAAAGCTGTTTATCAATTTAATTTTGAGTGACTCCAAAATCCAGACGTCCATGGGTTCATACATTTGTATTCCATTGATCATTTGTGTGTGATTTTGTTGTCAACACATTCAACTATGTAAAGAACAAAGTATTTAATAAGAATATTTCACTCATTCAGATCGAGGATGTGTTATTTTAGTCTTCTCTTTGTTTTTTGGGCAGTTTATACAGGATAAACAAACTCTGAAGCATATGTTCACTTAACAGGAACAGGCACTTTTTTTTATTCTCATCAGGTACAACAGACAATTGTTATTCAACACTGCATGCTAGTGCTCAAAATGAGAACGACATGAGAATACACACTAGTGAAACTTAAAAACAATCAGCCATGGATGACACAGGGACTGAAAAATGCTTGCAACAAGGAAATACACTGCATATATCATTTACAACACGAATATCTATCTAGGGGGACAAAATAGGTACAAGCTAACCAGCATCTTACAAGCATGTAGGAAATAATATATAACAGTCAATTATTAGAAAGGAGCAAAAACAACATGAGAGCATCATGGGGCATCAATACTTTTTCAGAAGGAACTGTAAAAAAAAAAGTAGTTGAAAGCTTTAACAACTATTGTAGTATCTACTGTAATATGAAATAACATGTTTCAACATTTACCGTAAATATTGAAACATGTTTCAATATGAAATACTGAAACATGTTATTTCAATATGAAATAACATGTTTTTCCAACGACTTCCGGACAGCTTCGAAGCGATTCTGGACCACCATCTGCCGCCTCAGGAAGGGGAAGCAGTGCACTATCAACACCGTGTATGGTGAGGATGGTGTTCTGCTGACCTCGACTGCGGATGTTGTGGATCGGTGGAGGGAATACTTCGAAGACCTCCTCAATCCCACCAACACGTCTTGCTATGAGGAAGCAGTGCCTGAGGAATCTGTGGTGGGCTCTCCTATTTCTGGGGTTGAGGTTGCTGAGGTAGTTAAAAATCTCCTCGGTGGCAAGGCCCCGGGTGTGGATGAGATCCGCCCGGAGTTCCTTAAGGCTCTGGATCTTGTGGGGCTGTCTTGGTTGACCAGACTGCAGCATCGCGTGGACATCGGGGGCGGTACCTCTAGATTGGCAGACCGGGGTGGTGGTTCCTCTCTTTAAGAAGGGGAACCGGAGGGTGTGTTCTAACTATCGTGGGATCACACTCCTCAGCCTTCCCGGTAAGGTCTATTCAGGTGTACTGGAGAGGAGGCTACGCCGGATAGTTGAACCTCGGATTCAGGAGGAACAGTGTGGTTTTCGTCCTGGTCGTGGAACTGTGGACCAGCTCTATTCTCTCGGCAGGGTCCTTGAGGGTGCATGGGAGTTTGCCCAACCAGTCTACATGTGCTTTGTGGACTTGGAGAAGGCATTCGACCGTGTCCCTCGGGAAGTCCTGTGGGGAGTGCTCAGAGAGTATGGGGTATCGGACTGTCTGATTGTGGCGGCCCGCTCCCTGTATGATCAATGTCAGAGCTTGGTCCGCATTGCCGGCAGTAAGACGGACACATTTCCAGTGAGGGTTGGACTCCGCCAAGGCTGCCCTTTGTCACCGATTCTGTTCATAACTTTTATGGACAGAATTTCTAGGCGCAGTCAGGGCGTTGAGGGGATCTGGTTTGGTGGCTGCAGGATTAGGTCTCTGCTTTTTGCAGATGATGTGGTCCTGATGGCTTCATCTGGCCAGGATCTTCAGCTCTCACTGGATCGGTTCGCGGCTGAGTGTGAAGCGACTGGGATGAGAATCAGCACCTCCAAGTCCGAGTCCATGGTTCTCGCCCGGAAAAAGGTGGAGTGCCATCTCCGGGTTGGGGAGGAGACCCTGCCCCAAGTGGAGGAGTTCAAGTACCTCGAAGTCTTGTTCACGAGTGAGGGAAGAGTGGATCGTGAGATCGACAGGCGGATCGGTGCAGCGTCTTCAGTAATGCGGACGCTGTATCGATCCGTTGTGGTGAAGAAGGAGCTGAGCCGGAAGGCAAAGCTCTCAATTTACCGGTCGATCTACGTTCCCATCCTCACCTATGGTCATGAGCTTTCGGTTATGACCGAAAGGACAAGATCACGGGTACAAGCGGCCGAACTGAGTTTCCTCCGCCGGGTGGCGGGGCTCTCCCTTAGAGATAGGGTGAGAGGCTCTGGTGAAGAAGGAGCTGAGCCGGAAGGCAAAACTCTCAATTTACTGGCCGATCTACGTTCCCATCCTCACCAATGGTCATGAGCTTTGGGTTATGACCGAAAGGACAAGATCACGGGTGTGAAGAGTTTCCTCCGCCGGGTGGCGGGGCTCTCCCTTAGAGATAGGGTGAGAAGCTCTGTCGTCCGGGAGGAGCTCAAAGTAAAGCCGCTGCTCCTCCACATCGAGAGGAGCCAGATGAGGTGGTTCGGGCATCTGGTCAGGATGTCATCCGAACGCCTCCATAGGGAGGTGTTTAGGGCATGTCCGACCGGTAGGAGGCCACGGGGAAGACCCAGGACACGTTGGGAATGGTTAATGGTAAATAGGTTGTACTTGTATAGCGCTTTTCTACCTTTTTTTTTTTAAGGAACTCAAAGCGCTTTGACACTATTTCCACATTCACCCTTTCACACACACATTCACACACTGATGGCGGGAGCTGCCATGCACCAGGCCCATCAGGAGCAAGGGTGAAGTGCCTTGGTCAAGGACACAACGGACGTGACTAGGATGGTAGAAGGTGGGGATTGAACCAGGAACCCTCAGATTGCTGGCACGGCCACTCTCCCAACTTGGCCACTATGTCTCCCGGCTGGCCTGGGAACGCCTCGGGATTCCCCGGGAAGAGCTGGACGAAGTGGCTTGGGAGAGGTAAGTCTGGGCTTCCCTGCTTAGGCTGCTGCCCGCGCGACCCGACCTCGGAAAAGCGGAAGAAGATGGATGGATGAATGGATGAATGGATGGATGGATGGATATTATTGGTAAGCGGCAAAAAAGCTTCATCTTTAAAGGAACCCCCAGAAGGCTCCCATGCAAACACACACAAACACATTGTGACACGCACACGCACGTAGTGTGGACATTGTACTTTAATAAATAATTGGGATAGCAACATCATTTTACACCTGACATGTTCTTTTACATCAATGACGTTGAAGTCAGTGCAGTACATTCTGAAAACGCCAGCTGTAACTTGCCGCCATTGTTACCTTCAATTGATTTGTGTGGTTCACGAACGAACGCCCCTTGTAAAACGGCTATAAGAGAACCCTGAGAACCTATTTCCAATTACAGCAGTTCCTCAACATGAGAATAGTTTGTTCCGTCACCCAGCTCGTAACTTAAAACACTTGTATCTCAAATTTCAAACTTATTGAAATCAATTTCATTTAAGCCACCCACCAAAAAAAACACCACAATTTTAACATGTATTCAAACAGAAAAACTAACTTTTAGATAAGAAATACTGTTGGAAAATCAATACAACAGCATGTACTACAAACAACTCGTTTTCTGAAATAATTAAGAATAATGGACAGCATTTACCTTGGGGACCGGACTAATGCGCTGATTCTCCATCCAGTGTTGCAAAGTCTGCTTATTATAAGCGACTTTGGGCTTGTTTTCAGAGATGGTTGCTGGTTTCTCTTGTGACATCTGTCAACGCTGTCTCTGTCGTGTAACAAAAAGCACCTTGGAAATCGTTATGGAGCACACAGGTCTTTTTGAGTAACGGACCGGAGAGGTCACTGCATAAGACCCAGTGAGAAAGGCTCATGCTCGCTCGTCCAGTTTGCAGTCCGGAGAAAAGAAGCTAAGAAAAGAGCTACTGGTAGCTCGCGGGCGACGGGTTGGAGACCCCTGATCAGGTTACTGGAGTGAGGCCCTCTTATTTCATTGTTTGATGAAGTCCACGCTAGAAATATCGTCGCAGACCTCAGTTGGGCTGTTGCTGGAAATGGGGATGCGATACGGATGACGTACATCAAGGAAGAACTGAAAAAAGATAAAAGAAAAGAAATACATTTTTGAGTTTCTTTTAAGGAATGTTTGAATAGATCGACCACTGGAGAGTAGCATGGGTACAGCATGACCATACTTATAAGGCCTAAACAACTGAAAAGAAGGAAATTGTCAGGTTCAAACACTGATACCATCTATTAAACAAGACAAGAAGCAAGGAATTAAACAGAGACAGAATTAAATTTGGCTCAATTGAGGAGAGCGCGTCTGGGCTGTACTCTTGTACAGTCTCCATCACGCTCTGGCGAAAGATTGTACGCCTCCTCTTTTATTTGGACTTTCCCTGATCACATGGCAACAGCTATTTCTAAGGGACGGGGGTCGTAAACAGCCATCGCCTTTGGTTACAGAACAGTTAAAAGAAAAGGTCGTAAACAGTTCAGAGAAAAGGTCGTAAAACAGTTCAAAGAAGAGAGTCAGGTCCTGCTTCCTCTTCGCTTTGTAGTTCTCGGGTCAAAACAATATCTTTCTGTTGATTACAATACATGAAAGAAACAGAACACCTTTATGTTGCTTCCCATCCTACACAGTGGAGTTTTACAAGCCTTCTTCTTGGTTAGGTTCAAAGACAGCTTTTGTCTTCTCGACGGGAACTCATTGAAACACAAAGTTTTGTGATAACTTAGATACAATTATTCTAACAGAAATCCCTTTGTGTAGCAGAGCTGAGGGAGAATATAAAGAAAGACATGGGACACTTGTGTCTCCAAATGGCTGATCTTGAACAGTGCCCGGACAATTAGGTCAAGCACTGCGCCAAAAATAATGGACATGCTGGACAGGACAAAAGGAAAATGTTTACCGGTAGTTTTGCTAGCAGGATACATACGGTTCCACTGTACAATGTTGAGGGAATCCTTTCTGATTAGGGTTTGGCGATATGACTGAAAACTGTACCATGATGTAAGTGTTTTATATCAGTTGTTATCTAAAATTATTGATATTTTTTAATGACCTATAAAAAAATAAGGACCAGGAATGTAGACATTTTTATTTCAAAAGTAACCTTCCTCTGCAGGCAGAAAGGGAAAGAAATGTCAACACAACCAGAAAAACAAATAAAATCACATTAAACACTTAACAATAACTTCTTAAAAAGGATCTGTACTTTTTGGGAAATGTACCTATCGTTCACAATTATTATGAAAGACATGACGACGAATGGATTTTTAAAAAGGCATTCTAACTTGTAAAAAAAAAGTAAATAAAAGTCTGCTTACAGCGGCGCCAATGGGAGCTCCTCTATTTCAACCATAAAATCCAATAAATAACCATTCAAAAACCGCCAACAATACTCCATTTACATTCCATGTTTTGAATAATAACCAAGTATTAGTGATATTGTTGTTATAAGTGCTAACGCAGAAAAACTATTTATAGCGGCGCCGTGATCATTTCTGTGTGGGCCTCTGTTAACATCATCGAGTGGTCTGCTGTTTCCTTGCATCCTTGCTCCCTTTAAGTTTATTGTAGATCACAAATCATGCCTCTCACCTGCATAGAAGAAGTCTGAGTAGGTATTCTGACAAGTTGGTACACTTTGACAGCCATTTAGGGCGCGAAACTGGCGAGGACGACACAAAAATACGCTTGGCCCACCTCCCACCCCTTTTCTTCACGAGGATTAGGAGTCGTTCTTCATCTAAAAGGGAATATATGAACATCCTAGCAGTCGGTATCCTAATAACAGCAGACCTTGTACAGTAAGTGATGTTTTATTATGTTTTTTGGCTCTCATGAAGTCTGCAGCGAGTAATAATCAGTGATGAAGGAAAAAAATGTGATGCGTTTTTTGAATTAATGTATGTTTAAAATGATCAAAATATGTAAATATTAAATGTTATTATAAATGTGCCCATTCCGACATTACATATATACTCACATCATTTATATAAAACCATAATGGAGGTGTTTGGATGTTTTTTTTAAGGGATTTATAGGCAGACTTGCGCGGCTACCATTGGCTCCATTGTAAGCGGACTTTTGATCGCATTTGTTTAATATTTAGAATGTCGTTACGTCTCTCATAATGATTGTGAACGATAGGCAAAATAAAAAAATATTCAGTTCCCCTTTAAAATGAAGGTGCAAAAATAAGGAATATGAAGGAAATACTCAATGAAGCGTAATAAAATAGCGAAAAGTGTGAAAATGTAAGCATAGAGAAACCTAAAAGGAATTTTTTTTTGCAGGATTAGTGCCAGGAAGTTATGGCTGCGTAACATTTAATTTGGTCTGTTATTCCTTTTTAAGTATGGAAAGGAATTTATGTCATGGAGTAATTATTATGTAAATATTATTGGACCAAATGACTATTATTTTAATGTAGCACATTTGTTATATTTTGTTATTTATTTCATTTATACCAGGGGTCTCAAACTCAATTTCCCTGGGGGCCACTGGAGGCAGAGTCTGGGTGAGGCTGGGCTGCATCAGGTATTCATTACACAAGAAAAGCTTTGTCAAAAAAATGTTAATCTGCTCAAATGTCTTTTTTAATTTTTTAACAGAAAATAAGATGGGGAAAAAATAAACACATTAAGAATTAATATAATATTATTAATATTATAATTATTATTAATATAATATCATTACGCTATAATTAGGACTGTCAAATATAAATGTCAATCACATTTAAAATAATATTTTATGCTAACAACAGGCCCATTTCCGACAAGTATTTCCTCCATGCACACATCTGCCTCCGTGCTTCACTCCACTTGTTCATTCTCCTCCTACATGGTGTGTTCACAGACCATGGGAAAAATGACCAACATAACACACTAACATACACATTAACACCAGCCACACGCACGGGGTTGTCTGGAGCGAAGGCAGCGTGTCCGCGCTGTGGAAGGTACTGTAATATATTCGAGATATACCCACGGACAGCGATCTTCACAATTTAAGATGACACAGGCGGCTTTTAATGAAAGAAAGGCTCCCAGAAGCGCGAAGCAACTGTGAAGTGAGCTCGCTTGTTGTCACGGACATGGCGCGACAGATTCTAAACAGAGTCTGATGATGCAATTTACAATAATATCGTAATCAAATTACAGGATGTATTTAATACAATTTAGTCATTTTTCTCAACTGATGTACTCCAATCATGCAGTTTATTTTGTACACATGTAGCATCATCTACAACAAAACGTGTGGGTTTGGACTCATTTCATGAATCACACATAAAGTTAGAAGGGGATACATTATTTCAGAATAGTTATGTGCTCCCAGAAAATGTGTCCCCAGTCTTATTATCTGTGCATAGATGTGGCACCTATGCAAGATCTTTTTTTTGATTACATTAATAAAAAAATATGTATTACTATTACTCACATGATTTGGAATCTTGTATGAAGGTTGCAGCAATTCTTTGATTCTCTTCTTCTGAAAGAGGAAAATGTAGGCAAAGAGTGGTATCAAAATAACCAGGATGATTACCACGGCGACTATTGCTTCCAAATGTTTTGTTGCTGCACCTGAAAAACATACATCAGAAAGACATGCATTATCATTCTTATGTGTTTTTAAACGTCTAGACCTACTATTTTTCATTTGTTGAAATAGAAATGATAAAATTGTGCTATGCTACCTACAGATTTAGTGCAGTGTGCTGCATGCACCATTTACTGTACTTTCTCGGTACTCAGAAGGCTTTGCTGTTGCCTCATTCAGTTGAGTAACAGACCAGCGCACCCTTTAAGTTCTGTCCTTTTTGGTTGGTCGGTAGAGGTTTATTTCAAACATGTATACAGTTTCAATATGATACATCACATATTTTCCATTTCTCTTTACAACATGCCCGAAAATGAGTAGGAAAAAGCAAAGCTTTTTTAATCTTGCCCGTTTTTAACTTCATCAAATCTAATCAACTTTATTTATAAAGCACATTTAAAATTTCCACAGGGGTAGCCAAAGTGCAGTACAATGGGCAGGTTAACACAAGAGAAACGAGCAAGCACAACACAAACAGAGCACGATAAAAAATAAATAAATAAAACATAAAAAACAGGTTCACAGGAGGTGCATTGTGGGACGCCATAGCAGGATGGAGATCACTCAGTGTTAAAAGCCATGGAATAAAAGTATGTTTTTAAGAGTGAGTTAAAAACAGGAAGAGAGGAGGCCTGGCTAACACTCAGAGGTAAGTCGTTCCAGAGCTTGGGAGCAGCAGCGGCGAAAGCTCTGTCACCTCTAAGCTTCAGCCTTGTGTCAGGGACCGTCAATAGCAGCTGATCGCCTGATCTTAGGGATCGGGGGGGCAGTAAGGCTGAAGGAGGTCGGAGAGATAAGTTGGAGCGAGGTTGTTTAGACATTTAAAAACAAATAGTAGAAGTTTAAAATGTATTCGGTAACGCACAGGGAGCCAGTGAAGGGACGCTAGTATAGTATATTCATAGCAAATACTAACACATACACTTACTTCTTGTTCTCAATTTGTAACACAATTCAGGATTTCTAAATACGACAGTTAAGACAGTTATGATTCACTTAATGGGATGATAGTAATAATAATATCTTATTTTCAATAAGTTCAATACATTTGTAACAATTCTTCCTCCTTGTATTTTGTAAAGACTTGTAGTTTGAATCAAATCAAATCAAATCAAATCAACTTTATTTATAAAGCACATTTAAAATTTACCACAGGGGTAGCCAAAGTGCTGTACAATGAGCAGGTTAAAAGATAAAACGAGTACCGAGCAAACACAACACAACACAAACAGAACACGATAAAAAATAAATAATTAAAATAGAATTAATAAAAACATAAAAACATAAAAACAGGATCACAGCAGGTGTAATATGGGGCGCCATTTCAGGATGGATATCACTCAGTGTTAAAAGCCATGGAATAAAAGTATGTTTTTAAGAGAGATTTAAAAACAGGAAGAGAGGAGGCTTGTCTAACACTCAGGGGTAGGTCGTTCCAGAGCTTGGGAGCAGCAACGGCGAAAGCTCTGTCACCTCTAAGCTTCAGCCTTGTGTCAGGGACCGTCAACAGCAGCTGATCGGCTGATCTTAAGGATCGGGTGGGGCAGTAAGGCTGAAGGAGGTCGGAGAGATAGGTTGGCGCAAGGTTGTTTAGACATTTAAAAACAAATAAAAGGAGTTTAAAATGTATTCGGTAACGCACAGGGAGCCAGTGAAGGGACGCTAAAATAGGGGTGATGTGCTCACGTCTGCGGGTCTGTGTTAGCAGACGAGCAGCAGAGTTCTGCACGAGCTGCAGGCGGGCGAGGGAGGCCTGGCTAATGCCAACATACAGGGCATTACGGTAATCAAGACGAGTCGAGATAAAAGCGTGGATTAATTTCTCAAGATCATGTCTTGATAGAAGCGGTTTCACTTTCGCTATTTGGCGTAATTGATAAAAGCTTTTTTGAACGACGCTGCTGATTTGTTTTTAAAATCTGAGTCAAACTTTACCCCCAGGTTTGTGACAGAGTCGCTGAGATACGGGGTCAGAGTGCCGAGGTCAACGTTGGGGGAGGGAGAGCGACTTGGACCGAACAACATAACTTCTGTTTTGTCTTCATTTAGGCTCAGGAAGTTAGCTGAAAGCCAGACTTTGATGTCGTGCAGGCAGTCAATAAGACTTTGAACCGTGTTATTTTGTGCCATGGGAAAATAAATCTATAATGAATAGCCTCTTAAACTGCATCATATTAGTACATTGACTTATTTGCTTAACCCATCGCATAATTTAATTCCACATACTGATCTACTAAAGGTCTTAGGTGTTGGACGTGCATGCTAATATTTTGAATTACATTTTTCACTAAAATGATACTTCTCTTTTTTTTGAGAATTGTTGTACATTCTTAGGTAGCAGGTTATAATTTGCTTTGTGCATAAATTTAGCTGTTTGCAAATGTATCAAATCATTGAATTTCATAATTTTTGATTTAATAAATAAAGGTTTTGTATGTTCTCTATATCCAATTATGTATGATTCTAACTGACCTATTTTGTAACATGGTTTGTGAATGAAGTGTACATTTGTAGTTATTTCCCCATATTTATACACAATAACTTAGATATTGTAACAGTAGAGAATATGAAGTGAATTTTGGTCGAGAAAATATTTTTGCTTTATTCATTATAGAAATATTTGTATAATATGTTCTAAATGAGATTTCCAGCTCATTTTCTCATCTATTAATACTCCCACAAATTTGATTTCTTTCAACATTTCAATATCTACTCCGTTTATTTGTATTTGTGTTTGACTTTCTCTTGTACTGTTACCGAATAGCATTATTTTAGTTGTACTGAGATTCAAAGATAGTCAGTTTTTGTTAAACCATCTTATTAAATTATTCATTTATTCTGTTATCATTTGTATTAGCTTCTGTGTGAACATAGTTGTGTCGTCAACAAATATTACTAACTTTAAATCTTTTATAACTTTACAAATGTCGCTTAGATAAAGATTGAACAATTTTGGTCCCAGTATTGATCCCTGAGCTACGCTGCAAGACATCCCTAGCGCTGTTGAAATATTTTCACCTATCCTCATGTATTGCTTCCTGATAGCTAAGTAGCTCTTTATCCAGTTCAAGACGTATCCTCTTATTCCAAACAGTTCTAATCTGTTGATTAAGATGTTATGATTGTGTCAAATGCTTTTGTGTGATCCATAAATACTGCTGCTGCACACTGTTTATCATCCATTGCATTAGTGATTTCCTCTGTTATTTTGATTAATGCCATCGATGTTGAAATATTAGCTCTGTATCCGTATTCATTGTCCGAGAGTCTTCCACTTTTGTTCATGAATTTTTCCTATCGGTTACTAAATAATTTGTCAATGATTTTCGAGAATTGTGGAAAAAGGGAAACTGGTCTAACATTTGTAAACTCGTGTTTGTCTCCAGTCTTATAAATCAGTACAACTTTTGCTATGTTCATGTTGTTTAAGAATTTGCCAGTTTGAAATGATAGATTGCAAATATACTAAGGGTTCTGAAATTTCTTCAACTCCTTTTATTGCTTTCATATCAATTCCGGGACAGTCAGTTAAGGTCTTGGATTTACATTTCATTACAGTTTGGATTATTTCTTCTTTTGTCACGTTTTTGAGGAACATCGAGTTGGGATTTCTATCCATGATGTCATTCAAGCCCTCAACTGACCCAGTATTTGGTATCCTTTGTTTCAGATTGGTTCCAATATATTTACGAATTAATTATTAAAGTGGTCAACTACTTTGTTAATATTGTGCTTTTCTATATTTCTATCTAAAAAGTATTGTGGGCAATCTTTCTTAATAACATTTTAAATGTTACTCACTAGTATGACCAATGTTTCCTTCATGTTGTTTTGGTTCTGTCTAAAACATGACTGTAATATTATTTCTTACACATGTTTGGTGGTTAGTTTGTTGCTACAATTTTTTGTACCTATTTTCAGCCTCTATAGATCTTTGTGTTATGAATGTTTTTTGTTACAAGCATTGCATAATCCCTTTATCATCGTTGGTTGATTGTTCTTTTTTGCTTTTTTATAAGTTATGTTTATGGAGAATGTTTATCATACAGCATCAGGAAAGTATTAAAGAAATTGTCATATGCTTCATCTGTACACTTTGTCCCAACATTGTTCTCTTATATCATTTTTAAAGTCATTCATACTTTGTTCTGTGCGTAGTCTTTGAAATGTCTTTTTGTCTTCCATGACCTCTTCTTGAAGTTTCCGTCATAGATTGTGAAAACTGGCAGATGATCACTGATGTTGGTTATTAGCAGACCACTTGTAGTCTTATTATCAAAATCATTAGTACTAATATTATCAATTGGCGTAGCACAGTGAATTGAACCCTTATGATTTTAGAATATAAACTCAAGCAGTTACAATTGGCAGTTATAATTTTTTTCTCTAATGTGATTTATGTAATTAAGGTGTTGCTGTAGCGTGTTTACTTCAGATGCAGAGAGTAGTCATTAGGGTTGTGTGATATAGATTATAAACGATATAAATGATATAAATTTGGAGGGGGGAATGCAAAAAAAAAAGAAGCTTGGGAACCACTACATTACTGAAGCCTAGTGATTGCAACGCAGAACAAATATGTGATTTTAAAGGGTTACCTCTCCAGCAATGACATCTCAAATAGATTTAAAACAAAAATTGAATAAAAGACAATTATCCATCCATCCATCCATTTGCTACTGCTTATTCCCTTCGAGGTCGCGGGGGGCGCTGGAGCCTATCTCAGCTACAATCGGGCGGAAGGCGAGGTACACCCTGGACAAGTCGCCACCTCATTGCAGGGCCAACACAGATAGACAGACAACATTCACACTCACATTCACACACTAGGGTCAATTTAGTGTTGCCAATCAACCTATCCCCAGGTGCATGTCTTTGGAGGTGGGAGGAAGCCGGAGTACCCGGAGGGAACCCACGCAGTCACGGGGAGAACATGCAAACTTCACAGACAATTAGACATGGGTAATTCACCAAAAATAAAGTCTTACTTGACTGAGGGATGACTTGGCACTGGGTGCAGCTTGCCACTCCGACAAGATCATCGAAATAAAGGTACTGCACACTTGCACAGTAATGCTCTCCCTCCTTTACCTCATGAAAAGACACTGATGACACAGCATCATAAGTCTGTTGAAAGATAATATAAAATAGTATAAAATGCATTGGTCTTTGACACCGCATCTATGATACACAAATCTACATGTTGCTTTTAGTTGTTGCATCCAAATTATAGCGTTACTAATCATATACAAGAGCGACGATTATTTGCTGTTAGTAATTTATTTCATTTACAAATAATGGCACCCACTATGGCATCCTCTAAACAATGTTCCTTCCTGAAGGAACATGACTAAAATGTGCACTTCAGTGCTCCATTGGCACATAACCAGTGAGGGAAATGTGTGCAGGTTAGTAGGGGATGAAATTCTTATTTAACAATAATTACAAATACATTTAAATCTTTATTTAGTTTTCTTTTCAGGAAATATTTGTTGAGATTCTCTCTCTATCTCTGTTAAAATAGACCTACAAAAATGATTGACTGTTCATGTCTTTGTCAGGGGATAAACGTACAAAATCCGCAAAGGCTCAACTAATGATTAATAGTGAATGACTGTGTTTGTAACACAATGTTTGAAAGGAGATATAAAACCTTCTTTTTGATAAGAGCCTATAATCACACCTGATACAGGTATCAAGGAGCACCCATGAGTCACCAAAACTTTTACGTCTCTCAATCAGTATTTTTCCACAAGTACTGTATATGCTGTCAATGTACAGTACAACACAAGAGTAGAACACTTCTGCAAATATTTTATATTCAAGTTTTTCATAAAACACATAATCACAAAAAAATCATTATTAATTTAAATTTAAAAGAGTGATTAATCTGAAAAAGAAAATCATTTGACAGCACAAATTAATACATATACTGTTATCAATAGTTTAGTCGGTGTGACTTTTTTGATCCAAACCAGACACGTGTTTGTCTACCCTCTTTTTGTCACCAATTCCTCTTTGGCGTTAGTTGGTTTAGCTTTCTTTGTGCTCTCCCTCCATGCTACTTGCAGACTGCTATGTTGGTGACATCCATACTCTGTTGGCTCTCGTCATGAATTTCTTTCAAGAGACGTAAAATGTTAGGTTGCAGTTGTGTACAGCTCCACTAATGGACATTGGAGTGTTACTTTCAAAGGCAACATTTAAGTATTGCTAGAAACATAATTTTATATGGGACTTTATTGTATTATATTTATAGTACATGTTCCAAAAAGAAAAAAGCATAAAACACCACCAGAATTAGAGATATTACAAGTCAAAGTGATGAAGCGTAGTGTTACGCTCATGACTTGGTGTAACTAAACATTACCCTATAAGATGAAGGTAATTGCATTTTATTGATATTTGAAATGTATTCAATGTTTATAAATGAATATTTAAATATACTAAATGTAAATAAGGGAATAAATATTCAAAATAAGATCATTAAATTAAATCTAGTTTGGTTATGCCATCATGAGCGCAACACAAGGTTGTAAAAGTTTCAACTACAATTCTAAATAAGATGTCAAAAGCAAACTGAAATCAAATACAGACAGCTTAAAGATTGATCAATACCTATTTAAATTTAGTAATACATAAATATGATTTGTCAAAATATAAAATAAATATACCTGAACAGAACGCTCATGATGGTTACACCAAAAGAGTAACGCTATGAATCGCGTTTTTCCAGGTTTTTGGGGCATTTTTATGCTATTTCCAAGCATCTCCTTTTTATTATCGTTGATTTTAAATGGTCAAACTAATGCATATTATATATGCATGCCCTAGTAACAAAAAAAAAGTAATATTTATTTTGATTGTTACATTTTGAAGTACATTTGTGCAGGTGGGTGCGAATGTACCCATTACCAGAGCTGTACACAGTTACATTCGCCGCAACCCAGACGTTAAAAATACGGTATAAACAATAGAGAATCAGATCATATGATAAGACTTTTTTTATACAAACCCCAAAACCAGTGAAGTTGGCACATTGTGTAAATCGTGAATAAAAACAGAATACAATGATTTGCTAATCCTTTTCAACCTATATTCAATTGAATAGACTGCAAAGACTAGATACTTAACGTTCGAACTGGAAAACCTAGTTATTTTTTGCAAAATATTAGCTCATTTGGAATTTGATGCCTGTAACATGTTTCAAAAAAGCTGGCACAAGTGGCAAAAAAGACTTAGAAAGTTGAAGAATGCTCATCAAACACTTATTTGGAACATCCCACAGGTGAACAGGCTACTTGGGAACAGGTGGGTGCCATGATTGGGTATAAAAGCAGCTTCCATGAAATGCTCAGTCATTCACAAACAAGGTGCAGTTTCCCTTTAAAACATTATCTATGCAACATTTTGACCAAAGAAAACACTATTCTCTGATATGTAGACCACAAGGAAGTGTTTTAAGTGTAGAACAAATAATTCATAAAATTATCCCTTTAATGCGCCTTAAAATCCGGTGTGGCTTTTGTATGAAAATAGACCTGATTAGACCAGCTCATCAGCAGTGCGACTTATAATCCGGTGCGCCCTACGGTCTGGAAAATACGGTAATTTGTTTGCAGATAACCACTGTTTTTGCAATTATGTATGCTATTTAAGAAATCAGGGAGTGCCTTAAGATAACTTATTTTATTAGTGATGGAATTGCGTCCCTATTATCTATCATCATTCAACCTAATGCACGAGATGTCTTACCTCAAAGGGTTCTCCCTTCTTTCCAAAGTAAATCCTGTGTTTCACATGGTAACCTTCCTGAGGAACCCCACTGTTTCTACTTAAGTGAACAGTCAAGAAGTCAGGGCGTGCACTCAACACAACTTCGGGGCTACATGAGAAACCTGTTGGAGGAAAAGAAACAAAACAAAATCAAGATTAATCATCTGTTGACTGAGACATTATAACAAGACCGGTAACTACGGGGGTAGGATCATGGGCACTCAAATACAAATCTTAAAGTCAACTTTTTATAATCAGGAATCAGTATAGCCACAGGCCATTAAATGCTTTTGTTCAAAACAAAATGTCCCTTTTATTCAAACAATAAATACACACCAAAAAATAAATGGCTATTTTATTTTTACAAGAATCCAAATAAATACAAGGGATTATAAGGACTATGTACAATGCAGTAAATGTGTAATCATGTACTTTGCTGAACAAAAGCATCTAAAAACACCATGCTCAAACTGTGCAATAAATATTCTGCTTAAGTTATGCAATACCGATCCTGCAGTGTTATTCTTTTTAAAGGCACATAACTTAACAGCATTTTTGATTGGTATATACAGTACAGTGGAGATACTAACGACGGTATATAAACAATAAGCTCTTAGAAAATAATAATAAGACCCCAACAGTTTCCAAATGACTTCAACGTGTCAGGTGATATAATCTTTTATAAAAAAAAAAACCTGGAAAAAAAAAACTGTGCTACTGCTAGCGAGCTGTTGTTGGCGTGACAACTGATGCCAACGATTGTAGAATCTTAAACATCTTATTTGCTACATTAATGATAACTTGACAGCTTGTAATACTAAAGTTCGCCCCCCAAATAACTGATGCATCCTTGTGTGCTTCTTTCTTTTATATACCAACATTATTATGCTTCGACCTGAAATACCAGGCAAAATTGTCCAATGAGATTTGTAATGTTACAGGGGACATCAAGGTAATACTACATTAAGTTCTTACAGGCACAGACAAAGTGGTCAATCATACGCTATGTGTTTACTCGGCGAGAGTGACCAGTTTAAACACACATCAACTTTTCTCTGTGGTTTTTGTTTGTTTTAACAACTTTTTTCCTTTTATGATGGACTCTTAGGAACTCTGAAATAATGTTAAAGGGTAACTGCTCTTTTTTGGGGGGGAAATCCTTCACAATCATTATGAGAGACAAATACACATGACCTTTCTTTTTTTATTAGGATTTTAAAATTGATAAAAACGCTTGGAAGATGCGGCTAATGGGAGTCACCATTGTAACTTTCAAAGCCCTGTAAAACAACTTCAAAACCCTCCATCAACGTTTTTATACACAATGCAAGTATATATATATATAAAGTACTAACAAACACGTTCATAACAATATGTAATATGTTCAATATTTACCTTATTTTGGTCATTTTAAGCATTGTCGGAACTGATTTCCTGAGAGCATTTATTTCTGTTTCAGACTTCCGGAAACAACGGCAAGTGTTTTTTTAATCATGACCATACATGCCAACCCTCTCGATTTTCCCGGGAAAGTCCCAAATTTTAGTGCTCCTCCCAATAATCTCCCAGAGCCAACATTCTCCTGAATTTCTCCCGATTTCCACCCGGACAACTATATTGCTGCAACGTTTCCTCTAAGGCAAGGGTGTCAAACTCAAATAAAGAGTGGGCCAAAATTTAAAACTGAACAAAGCCGCGAGCCAAGGTTGAACAAATTAACCTTTTAATAGGGACCCAAACAAGTTTTGCATTATATAGCTTTATAGTGACATGCAAAATCGAGTTTCAAATAATAATAATAATAATTCAAAAATATCAATGGCATATCAAATAAAATTTTAATAAAAATTTAATGCCTCTTTTTTATTTGCAGCCTTCTGAGGTAAATATGAAAATAAACTTTTCCACAGGCTAGTAATACATTTGAAAATAAAATAACAATAATGAATGAATCAAACATTCAAGCCTTGAAGTAGCAAGAGAAAGTGCATGAATAAAGCATTAATTATTGCTGTTTGCTACACTGTTTTGCTTTAACACTGAATATGGAACAAGCAATGATTATATAACTTAATAGTGCAAAATCAACTTAAAAAAAAACCCCGAAAAAACATCAATGGTATATTAAATAAAATGTAAATAAAAAATGTAATGCCTCTTTTCTATTTGCAGCCTTCTGAGGTAAATATCAACATTAACTTTTTCCACAAGCTAGTAAATTTGAAAATAAAATAACAATGAATAAATCAACCATTCAGGCCTTTTTACTGCTCAGTTTGCGACACACTGATCAAATCTGATGTGCCCAAGCCAGATACCTGCCATCTTTTCTGGGATGCTAGTTCATTAATGTCGGGGCTCAGGTGGGCGGGGTTTGGTGGTAGCAGGGGGTGTATATTGTAGCGTCCCGGAAGAGTTAGGGCTGCAAGGGGTTCTGGGTATTTGTTCTGTTGTGTTTATGTTGTGTTACGGTGCGGATGTTCTCCCGAAATGTGTGGGCGGCGTGGCGAAGTTGGTAGAGTGGCCGTGCCAGCAATCGGAGGGTTGCTGGTTACTGGGGTTCAATCCCCACCTTCTACCATCCTAGTCACGTCCGTTGTGTCCTTGGGCAAGACACTTCACCCTTTGCTCCTGATGGCTGCTGGTTAGCGCCTTGCATGGCAGCTCCCGCCATCAGTGTGTGTGAATGGGTGAATGTGGAAATACTGTCAAAGCGCTTTGCGTACCTTGAAGGTAGAAAAGCGCTATACAAGTATAACCCATTTATCATTTATTTATTATTTGTCATTCTTGTTTGGTGTGGTTTCACAGTGTGGCGCATATTTGTTACAGTGTTAAAGTTGTTTATGCGGCCACCCTCAGTGTGACCTGTATGGCTGTTGATCAAGTATGCCTTGCATTCACTTATGTGTGTGTAGAAGCCGCATATATCATTTGACAGGGGCCGTCACGCTGTTTATATGGAGGAAAAGCAGACGTGACGACAGGTTGTAGAGGACGCTAAAGACAGTGCCTTTAAGGCACGCCCCCAATATTGTTGTCCGGGTGGAAATCGGGAGAAACTCGGGAGAATGGTTGCCCCGGGATACTTTCGAGAGGGCCACTGAAAATCGGCAGGGTTGGCAAGTATGAGTATTAGCGGTGAATGCAGTGTTACAGCCGCTGTATAATACCGGCGGGCCAGCTCTAATGTTAATTTGATATTGCCTCAAGGGCCAAATGAAATTACACGGCAGGCCAAATTTGGCCCGCGGGCCAGAGTTTGACACCCATGCTCTAAGGTGTGCACCTGCTCAATTTCGCACGGTTCATGCGTCCTCCGTGGACCTTAAATCTATGCTGCGCACAAAATTAAATCCTTTTTGAACTGTGAACAAAGTAAACAACAATTTATTCTGCTTGGTTTTGCAATGGAACTCAGTGAGTGACAGGCAGAGGTGGGTAGAGTAGCCAGAAATTGTACTCAAGTAAGAGTACTGTTACTTTAGAGATTTATTACTCAAGTAAAAGTAAGGAGTAGTCACCCAAATATTTACTTGAGTAAAAGTAAAAAGTATGTTGTGAAAAAACTACTCAAGTACTGAGTAACTGATGAGTAACATACACACTCATATCATATATATATATATATATATATATATATATATATATATATATATATATATATATATATATATATATATATCCATCCATCCATCCATTTTCTACCGCTTATTCCCTTTGGGGTCGCGGGGGGCGATGGAGCCTATCTCAGCTACAATCGGGCGGAAGGCGGGGTACACCCTGGACAAGTCGCCACCTCATCGCAGTATATATATATATATATATATATATATATATATATATACACATACATACATACATATACATTGATATATATATATATATATATATACATACATACATACATACATACATATACATTGATATATACAGTATATAATTTATAAGTATTTATTTTGCTGTTTTTGTTTACATGTTAAAGGTGTTTTAATGAATATACATGCATGTTTAACATATAGATTCCTTTCTTTAATGAAGACTAGAATATAAGTTGGTGTATTCCCTGATTCTGATGACTTGCGTTGATTGTAATCAGACAGTCGTGATGATAACGTCCACGTTTTCAAATGGAGGAGAAGAAAAGTTCCTCCTTTGTGTCTAATAACACATGAAAGTGGTGGGTTTTTGGCATCCTATTAGTCCAGCTTCCATATTCGTTTTTATACACTTTACAAGAAATATATTGGTGTCAAACTCCGTAGCTTGCTATCTTGTTTACGATGGCTTTCGGAGACTCTTGTTTTGAAAGCGCAGGCGCGATGGCACGGCACTTTTATTGTGAAGACAGGAACGTCCTCATGTGCGGTCAGTCTTGAGGCTTTTGACGGTACGGTTGAAATAAAACAAGTATCTTTTTTCCTTCACACTTTTGATTGATTGATTTGAACTTTTATTATTAGATTGCACAGTACAGTACATATTCCGTACAATTGACCACTAAATGGTAACACCCCAATAAGTTTTTCAACTTGTTTAAGTCAGGTCATGTGACCACCTGGCTCTGTTTGATTGGTCCAACGTCTCCAGTGACTGCATCTGATTGGTGGAACGAAGTGAAACGTCACCAGTAAGGCAGGCACTTTGAAGGTCTGTCTGACAGACCAAAACAAACAAAGCGTGCATTAACAGATCGATAAAAATTAGTAGCGAGTAGCGAGCTGAATGTAGATAAAAGTAGCGGAGTAAAAGTAGCGTTCCTTCTCTATAAATATACTTAAGTAAAAGTAAAAGTATGTTGCATTAAAACTACTCTTAGAAGTACAATTTATCCCAAAAGTTACTCAAGTAGATGTAACGGAGTAAATGTAGCGCGTTACTACCCACCTCTGGTGACAGGTGACAACAAGCGGCCACAACAGATAACAATTAATAAATTGTAAAAAAAAAAACAACAACAACGTATATCTCGAAAAACTGGTCATTGTCTGCCATACAAAATAGGCTTAAACCAACTTTTTGTCATCTGTCATATCAACAGTAACCGCTCGCTCTTTCTCACCTGCACCAACACACACACTCATGCCACATGATGCGTTTATGGCCAAACAAAAAGTCAGACAACTCTAAACACCACACATAAAGTGTAAACTTCAGGTCTTTATACTATGACTCCCTAATCAGATTTGTACTTATTCTACTGTCATGTATTAAGAATATTAATTTATGGATATTAATCATGTAATGTTACTAGCTTACAAAACCGCTAAAGAGAAATATATTTTACAAACAGAAAGTGATGCTTACATCTGATTCTGCAACATTGAGAGTGTTTTAAGGGGAACTAAATGTGATCTCTGAAAGGGGTACAAATTATTTCCAAAGCAGGACCCCCACCAACACATACAACACAAGTACATACAGTAGCTCATTAAAAACAATATTTTTTTATTTTTATTTTATTGTAAGTGGGCCAGATCACCTATATAATAAAATAATCTCCTTATTTTGATTTTAAAATAATAATAACAATAATCTTTAGATTGTTATGAGATCAGGTTTGGGACAGGTGTTCTGATGGTATGTCCACAGTGTGCACATCTGATTTTACTCACATGTGCTCCACTGAATGCTCACAGAGTTTTGCGTTTGCTCACACAGAAAACATTAGCAGGAAAAGTGCATATATGTATGACACCCCCTCAAACGAGGACTCACAACCTTATCTTTTTGAAGCTGAATATACAGAGGATGAACTAGTGCTTATGTAAGCGAGCACGAAGAAAGAGTGAAACGTAGGAGCAGACAGAAGATGAGAGAGTGGGGTCAACATGACTTTAACGCTGTAAACGTGGAGTTTGGAGCCAAGCTATTTCGACATAAATGGAGTACTTATGTAAACTAAAGCGGCAAAAACGTCCCCGGCCATCTGGACCAAACACACAACTGTCCATCGAGTGAGTCAACTTTAATATTGATCATGATACACGCAGCACGTAGTGCGTGTTATTACAACGACATACGCTGGCGAGCTAGCAGTGTACAAACAAAACATGAAATGTGGGCTAATACATAACAGATATTGTAATATGAATATTCATGTTTTTCAGTCAGTACAGGTTGATGTCCTATCACTTTGTGTTGTACATTACAAGCTCAAACGCGATTCGCGTGCTGACAAAGAAGCTAAATTATCTCTTGCCGTAGCAAGCTTTTACGGCTAATACCGAAGCATGCCGATGTGTTACTCGGCTGGAAAAAGTGTTCCTCCGTGTTTGCGCTTACAATAACAATGCACTACAGCTTGGTTATTATACAGGTTACAGAATGCAAATTAAGTGTTGTTGCCGATTTTGAATGCTTTTTTAAAGTGATTTAGAGATAGAATTGATTGCGCCTATTAGCTGCATTGGTAACCAGCTAGAACATTTTTACATGTTAGACAAAAAAAAAAAAAAAACTTTTGTCTATTTGTCTCTCATAAGGATTGTGAACAATAGGAAAAATTACAAAAAATGTGCAGTTCCCCTTTAAAGCCGAGAACAGTGCACGTCATAATTTTCACTCCGCTTTCAATTGACTTACTTCTAGTATTACAATGTTTTTGACCAACAAGTGCTTGTATCCAGGCAACAGCAACCGGATTTTACGCCATGTGCAACCCAGCAATAGAAAGCAACAATGCTACATCGCTAATATATCTTAAAAAGAAAATACATTTACTGTTACTATTAGACTTACTTACTTAATAGTTTTGGAATAACTTTGAGGTAAAAAAATGAGAACAGGTTGTTTCTCTTATAACATGCTTACCTTGTTTGCTACAGGCTCTAGCTAGTTCTGAAGTCAGTCCATGCCTCTCTGCCAGCACACCCATCATAACGCACCCATGGTCTGCCTCTGCTTTCATGAAAGTGACATTACAGGAAGTGAAAGATATCCGCTTGCAGGTTGGGACATCTGTCCAAATATCAGCAAACAATCTGAATTCAAAAAAAAGAAAATGACAGGGGAGTCAGTCTGTATTTAAAAAATAACCACCTTCTTTGATACAAACCCCGTTTCCATCTGAGTTGGGAAATTGTGTTAGATATAAATATAAACGGAATACAATGATTTGCAAATCATTTTCAACCCATATTCAGTTGAATATGCTACAAAGACAACATATTTGATGTTCAAACTGATAAACCTTTTTTTTTTTTTGCAAATAATCATTAACTTTAGAATTTGATGCCAGCAACACGTGACAAAGAAGTTGGGAAAGGTGGCAATAAATACTGATAAAGTTGAGGAATGCTCATCAAACACTTATTTGGAACATCCCACAGGTGAACAGGCTAATTGGGAACAGGTGGGTGCCATGATTGGGTATAAAAACAGCTTCCCAAAAAATGCTCAGTCTTTCACAAGAAAGGATGGGGCGAGGTACACCCCTTTGTCCACAACTGCGTGAGCAAATAGTCAAACAGTTTAAGAACAACGTTTCTCAAAGTGCAATTGCAAGAAATTTAGGGATTTCAACATCTACGGTCCATAATATCATCAAAAAGTTCAGAGTATCTAGAGAAATCACTCCACGTAAGCGGCATGGCCGGAAACCAACATTGAATGACCGTGACCTTCGATCCCTCAGACGGCACTGTATCAAAAACCGACATCAATCTCTAAAGGACATCACCACATGGGCTCAGGAACACTTCAGAAAACCACTGTCACTAAATACAGTTGGTGGCTACATCTGTAAGTGCAAGTTAAAACTCTACTATGCAAAGCGAAAGCCATTCATCAACAACACCCAGAAACGTCGCCGGCTTCTCTGGGCCCGAGATCATCTAAAATGGACTGATGCAAAGTGGAAAAGTGTTCTGTGGTCTGACGAGTCCACATTTCAAATTGTTTTTGGAAATATTCGACATCGTGTCATCCGGACCAAAGGGGAAGCGAACCATCCAGACTGTTATTGACGCAAAGTTGAAAAGCCAGCATCTGTGATGGTATGGGGGTGCATTAGTGCCCAAGGCATGGGTAACTTACACATCTGTGAAGGCGCCATTAATGCTGAAAGGTACATACAGGTTTTGGAACAACATATGCTGCAATCTAAGCACTGTCTTTTTCATGGACGCCTCTGCTTATTTCAGCAAGACAATGCCAAGCCACATTCAGCACGTGTTACAACAGCGTGGCTTCGTAAAAAAAGAGTGCGGGTACTTTCCTGGCCCGCCTGCAGTCCAGACCTGTCTCTCATCAAAAATGTGTGGCGCGTTATGAAGCGTAAAATACGACAGCGCAGACCCCGGACTGTTGAACGACTGAAGCTCTACATAAAACAAGAATGGGAAAGAATTCCACTTTCAAAGCTTCAACAATTAGTTTCCTCAGTTCCCAATCGTTTACTGAGTGTTGTTAAAAGGAAAGGCCATGTAACACAGTGGTGAACATGCACGTTTCCAACTACTTTGGCACGTGTTGCAGCCATGAAATTCTAAGTTAATTATTATTTGCAAAAAAAAAACAAAGTTTATGAGTTTGAACATCAAATATGTTGTCTTTGTAGTGCATTCAATTGAATATGGGTTGAAAAGGATTTGCAAATCATTGCATTCCGTTTATATTTACATCTAACACAATTTCCCAACTCATATGGAAACAGGGTTTGTACAAGCACACACAATGCACTTTTCAATTTCTTCCAGCCAGACAAGCTTTTAGGTGTAATAGATGGAATATTTTTACCTTGACTTGTGCGAATGTGAGTGTGAATGTTGTCTGTCTATCTGTGTTGGCCCTGTGATGAGCTGGCGACTTGTCCAGGGTCTACCCCGCCTACCACCCGAACGCAGCTGAGATAGGCTCCAGCACCCCCGCGACCCCGAAAGGGACAAGCGGTAGAAAATGGATGGATGTTTTAACTGTCCTCTGCAATCTT
The DNA here is from genome assembly GCF_033978685.3 of Nerophis lumbriciformis. Classification (NCBI taxonomy): domain Eukaryota; kingdom Metazoa; phylum Chordata; class Actinopteri; order Syngnathiformes; family Syngnathidae; genus Nerophis; species Nerophis lumbriciformis. The sequence goes on along the minus strand of NC_084578.2, from coordinate 21,286,018 downwards.
CCTCAAAAGGGTTACCTGACCACTGATACGTGTCGCCCATCAGTAGTACATAGTATATGATTAATCACAATTTATCAAAATCCCTCGATGAAATAATAAAAACACTCCTTGGCTTCAAAGAATACCACTGCAAAAATTCTAAACAAATCTCAACTGTACCTCCACACAATAAAACTGGAACCCGACAAAATTTATTTCACATTATGTCATTTCACTTTTTACCAAAACCTCAGTGGATGTGACCCTTCACATAGACTGTACTCTACTTTAAATTCAAAGGAATTATATACAAACAAAAAGGAGGGACTGGCAATGGGGGACCCCTTATCACCTATAAAGAGCAGTTTCTTCATGGAGGACTTGGACACATCACACAAACAATGCAGACCCACCTTGTGGAGAAGATACATAGATGACATCAATGTTCCCTCTAATTTTTCATGTGTCTGAACAAACGCTCAAACTCCCTGAGCATTCCTTGGACTACATGTGAGCAACATCAGACATGCACGCTGTCGCCACCCCAGCATCACACCTGTCCCAAAGCTGACATCATAACAAGTTCAATGTTTTATTAATCAAATAACAGCAGTTATTTCCATTATACTATTTTCTAATCTAAATGATTAATTAATCTAAATGGAAATTTTTAAAAAAAAGTCTTCAGGAGCTAGCTGTATGTTGTATGTCTTGGGGGTTGCTGTAAAATAATTTAAGACATGTACCCCTTCAGAGATCACGATTTGTTCCCCTTGAAATGTTCACATTTAGCACAATGAAATGTGGGCTGTAGCACAAACATGGGATATAGTGGATAACGTTGCGTCTGTAAAATATATAATTACATACTTTTTATCAGCATTTATCTAATCTGGTAACTGCATTTCATGATTACTATGCTTAAATTAACATTATTAATACAAAACCCAAAACATGTGAAGTTTGCACGTTGTGTAAATGGTAAATGAAAACAGAATACAATGATTTGCAAATCTTTTTCAACCTATATTCAATTGAATAGATTGCAAAGACAAGATACTTAATGTGCGAACTGGAAAACGTTATTTTTTGCAAATATGAGCTCATTTGGAATTTGATGCTTGCAACATGTTTAAAAAAAAGTGGCAAAAAAGACTGAGAAAGTTGAGGAATGCTCATCAAACACTTATTTGGAACATCCCACAGGTGAACATGCTAATTGAAAACAGGTGGGTGCCATGATTAGGTATAAAAGCAGCTTCCATGAAATGCTCAGTCATTCACAAACAAGGATGGGGCGAGGATCACCACTTTGTGAACAAATGCGTGAGCAAATTGTCCAACAGTTATTGTCAGTTGTATCAGAAAACAAAGACTAAAATGAACTACAACCAACGCTAGCAATGGTTATACTGGTGAAAATAAGTAGATCATGCTTAGCAGCCTAATGTACACCCAAAACTAAAGAGGAGACATTTTACCAAGGTATGTGTGTTGGCAATGTTCCCTATAATTTTTCATGTGTATGAGAAAACACACAAACACTCTGAGCATTCAGTGGAATACAGACGTGCACACTGTGGCCATACCACCAGCACATTTGTCTCAAACCTGACATAACAATTGAAATGTCTTATTATTATAATCAAGTGACAGTAGTCTTTTTCAAGATATTATTTTCTAATATATGTGATTTGGCCCACTTAGATATTGTTTTTTTTAATCAGCTATGCACTATAGTATTTTATGCCTGGGTGGGGGTCCTGCTTTGGAAATATTGTGTACCACTTTCAGAGATCACATTTAGTTCCCCTTAAAACATTCACATGTTGCATGAGATGAAGTGTTTATTAACTTTCTGTCCGTAAAATAAATATTTTTATTAGCAATTCTGTAGTGCTGTAACATCATTTCATGATTAATATTCAAAAAATAACATTCTTAACAAATGACAGTAGAATAAGCACACTGATTGAGGAGTCATAGTAAAACGACCTGAAATTTACACTTTACGTGTAGTGTTGGAGTTGTCCAACTTTTTGTGTGGCCATAAACGCACCAGTGACTAATTGCCATAGTGTATGTGTTGGTGCAGGTGAGAGAGAGAGCAAGCGGCTGCTGTTCATATAACAGATGACAAAGAGTCGCTTTTGGCTTGGTTTGAACGGTAGACAACGACCAGTTTTGCTAGATAAAAGTATTTTACACATTGTTTTGGTGTGGTTATGGCCAACAAACAATTTCGCTAAATAAAGGGACCGATGGAATTCCTGTCCTCCTTTAAGTGTCTCCACAGACGTTACAATAATTTAACTGTGTTGACAAACATTGTTTTATCTGTTGTGGCCGCCTTTCGTCACCTGTTACTCACAGTTGCATTGCAATATCATACAAAACAAATTATTTGTTTATTTTGTTTAGAGTGGGATTTGATTTTGTGCGCGGCATAGATTTGCTCTGGGCAGAGGACTCGTGAGCAGTGCGCAATTGCGCACCTTAGAGGGAACGTTGGATGACATACCGGTAAAAATAAAGAAGGGGACACACAAAGGGTGTTACAGACCACCTTAATAGCATTGACAAGACTGGAAACATCAAATTCACATATGAAGAGGAGACAAACCAGATCACAACATTTTTGACATGAAAATTCACCACAAAGATGATGGCAGCCAAAACATCCCTGTGAACAGAAAACAGACACACGCCGACAAATATCTACTCTGGACAAGCCAAACATCCCACAGCACACAAACTATCAGTCATGAGGACACTCGATGAACAGGCCAAGAAGAACACATATGAAAGTTGGAGAAACGCATTAAAGCAATCGAGGCCATTAAAAAAGGGGAACAACAAGTAAAAAACAAGGAAAAGGGAACAAAGAAAAAACCCACAGCAAAATCTATAATAAAAAACGAAGACGTCAGAACGTTATCAGGGGAATAACGGAACCAATGCAACCGGTCATGAAAAAACACAAAATACCGTAACCACAGCAGTTAAACCTCACACAAAAACGTTACTTGTACATTCAAAGGACAAAAGAGAACACGATAAAAAATGCAATGTATTTTAAAAACCCTGTGCAAATGCAGCCAAAACATATGTATATATATATAGATATAATTTATATTATTATTATTATTATATATGTTCATTCATCTTCTTCCGCTAATCAGAGGTCGGGTCGTAGGGGCAGCAGCCTAAGCAGAGAAGCACAGACTTCCCTCTCCGCAGCCACTCCGTTCAGCTCCTTTCGGAGAATCCCAAGGCATTCCCAAGCCAGTTGGTCCCAAACGCGTCTTGGTCCCTTCCCCGTGGCCTCCTACCGGTCGGATGTGCCCCAAACTCTTGTCTCTCCAGGGAAGAGTTTGGGGGGCATCTGTTCAAGATGCCCGACCCACCTCATCTGGCTCCTCTCAATGTGGAGCAGCAACAGCGGCTTTACTCTGAGTTACTCCAGAATGACAGAGCTTCTCACCCTATCTCTAAGAAACGGCTACCAATTAGGGATGCAACTGTATCAAAATCTAACGGTACGATATTATCACGGTAATAAGGCCACAGTACGATATTATTGTGGAGTGTGTATATATATATATATATATATATATATATATGTCTTAATAAAGTTATCCAAAAAATAGTGCTCGATACCGTAGTAGAGCGCAATATATGTATGTGTGGGAAAAAAATCACAAGACTACTTCATCTCTACAGGCCTGTTTCATGAGGGGGTTCCCTCAATCATCAGGAGATTTTAATGGGAGCATTCACATACCATGGTTTATATAGGGCACAGAGTGGATGGGTACAGGCTGGTGTGGGGGCGTGGTGATTGGCTCATGTGTTACCTAGGAGGTGTTTCCGTCTGTGACGGCATGCTGATACAATTTCGCTGCGCTTGTTGAGGGATGACAGGTCTGGACGGTATATGATAAACAGTTTCTCTTTCAAGCATAGGTTGCATCTTTTATTACCACTACTGTAAGGTGTGCTGGATGCAAGAATTTGCCATGTTATTGAATATTCAACATTATTGTCTTTGAGGTCCCAAATGTGTTTGCTGAGTTCTGTGGTATTCCGCAGGTTTTGGTTCCTGAAAGAAGCCTTGTGATTGTTCCATCTGGTTTTAAACTCTCCCTCGGTTAATCCTACATATGTGTCGGATGTGTTAATGTCCTTGCGTGTTACCTTAGATTGGTAGACAACTGATGTTTGTAAGCACCCCCCGTTGAGAGGGCAATCAGGTTTCTTGCGGCAGTTACAGCCTTTGTTGGTTTTGGGGTCGCTCTGTCTGGGGGCCGACGGCTCATTTGCAATTGTTTTGTTGTGGTTTGAGATAATTTGTCGTATATTGTTCATACAGCTATAGCTCAATTTAATGTTGTTCTTGTTGAATACTTTTCTTAGGCTGTTGCCTTTGGGAAAGTGTTTGTCAATCAGAGTGAGGAATTTGTGGCCAATGTTAGTTGAGACGTTTTTGCTGTATGGGGGGTTGTACCAGATGATGCTGTTTCGTCTTCTGTTCTTTTTTGGTTGGTTTCCTGGCGTGGGTTCATAGGTGAGGGTGAAATTGTATCCGCTTTCATCAAGGGCTTTTTGGTACGGGGGGGTTGCTTGGTCAAATTCAGCTTTGCTAGATGACAGCATCGATAGCCTTTTATTAATTCCGGTAGGTATTCTTTTCGTGGTGGTGGGTGGGTGGTTGCTGTCATGGTGCACGTATTGGAGTGTTGTGTTGGATTTCGTGAATGGTTGGTAGCTGTTATTTCTCAGGTTGAAAGTGACGTCTAGGAAGTTGACGGTTTGCTTGTTGGCTTCAATCGTGATCCGTAGGCCGTTCTCTTTGAAAATTTGGCATATGCGCTTCTTGGTATTCTCGCTGCTCCTTGGCGAGGCGCGACACACTGCCAGTCCGTCATCATGGTAAATACCAAGGTTCAGGTTGAGGCTAGCGAGCTGGGAGAGGAGGAAACTCCCAACGAGTTCACACGTTTCTGCTCCGTCAAAACTTCCCATAGTGACGTCAAATGTTGCATTGTTCTTTTTTTGCCATGGTGTACTGTTGTGGATGAGAATGGAGTTTTTTGCGTGGATGATGATGTTTCTTTCGTTGCCTGTGATTGAGTCGTAGTCTGAGGCGAAGTCTTTTGCTTGAGTCAGTAGGTCTTGCGTGATGGAAGGGTAAAATTCTTCGATATCGAAGGAGATAAAGTTGTGCTGTTGTTGTTTTTTTCCCACACATACATATATTGCGCTCTACTACGGTATCGAGCACTATTTTTTGGATAACCTTATTAAGACATATACTCCGCTCCAAATTGACATTTGTTGAGCACTGTACGACGATCAGAAATGGAAAAATTCAACATCGACTACTCCACGAAGAACATTCCCATACCCGCGCAGAATGACTACAGGCTAAGGCTCATAGAAAAGACGGAACACTTCCTAAGAAGGATGCGGTGGAAAGCACATTTTTTCCTCCACCCTGAAACAAAAGGAACGCAAAAGAAAACTTACGGATTCAAATCTACCAAGAACCCACCCACAGTTGAGGAACTAAAGGATTTTGAGAACGACATGCTCAAAATGATACAATCAGTCAAATTCAAGCCAGTCCGCAACCCACTCGTCACCAAGCTGAAAAATGACAAGGAGCGCATCAAGAAAGTAAACAACCTCATCATAGCTGCCGATAAAACCACAAACTTCTACAAAATGGACATACCAGAACATAACACCTTACTGGACAGAAGCATCACCAAATCATACAAAAAAGCACAACCCAACACCTTACAGAACATCCACCTGGAAAATAAAAGGATCGCGGCTGAACTGGACATTGAGGACAGGGTGGACGCCACAGCCAACAAGGAAGCCTTCATCACATTGAAGGACCACAAACCCAACTTCGCAAATAACCCAACATGCCGACTAATAAACCCAACTAAATCTGAAATAGGAAAAATCAGCAAAATAATCCTGGACAGAGTCAACACAAAAATCAAGGACAAAACACCACTCAACCAATGGAGAAATACAGCAGCAGTAATCAAATGGTTCAACAACATCCAAGACAAACAACAGCACAACTTTATCTCCTTCGATATCGAAGAATTTTACCCTTCCATCACGCAAGACCTACTGACTCAAGCACTAGACTTCGCCTCAGACTACGACTCAATCACAGGCAACGAAAGAAACATCATCATCCACGCAAAAAACTCCATTCTCATCCACAACAGTACACCATGGCAAAAAAAGAACAATGCAACATTTGACGTCACTATGGGAAGTTTTGACGGAGCAGAAACGTGTGAACTCGTTGGGAGTTTCCTCCTCTCCCAGCTCGCTAGCCTCAACCTGAACCTTGGTATTTACCGTGATGACGGACTGACAGTGTGTCGCGCCTCGCCAAGGAGCAGCGAGAATACCAAGAAGCGCATATGCCAAATTTTCAAAGAGAACGGCCTACGGATCATGATTGAAGCCAACAAGCAAACCGTCAACTTCCTAGACGTCACTTTCAACCTGAGAAATAACAGCTACCAACCATTCACGAAATCCAACACAACACTCCAATACGTGCACCATGACAGCAACCACCCACCCACCACCACGAAAAGAATACCTACCGGAATTAATAAAAGGCTATCGATGCTGTCATCTAGCAAAGCTGAATTTGACCAAGCAACCCCCCCGTACCAAAAAGCCCTTGATGAAAGCGGATACAATTTCACCCTCACCTATGAACCCACGCCAGGAAACCAACCAAAAAAGAACAGAAGACGAAACAACATCATCTGGTACAACCCCCCATACAGCAAAAACGTCTCAACTAACATTGACCACAAATTCCTCACTCTGATTGACAAACACTTTCCCAAAGGCAACAGCCTAAGAAAAGTATTCAACAAGAACAACATTAAATTGAGCTATAGCTGTATGAACAATATACGACAAATTATCTCAAACCACAACAAAACAATTGCAAATGAGCCGTCGGCCCCCAGACAGAGCAACCCCAAAACCAACAAAGGCTGTAACTGCCGCAAGAAACCTGATTGCCCTCTCAACGGGGGGTGCTTACAAACATCAGTTGTCTACCAATCTAAGGTAACACGCAAGGACATTAACACATCCGGCACATATGTAGGATTAACCGAGGGAGAGTTTAAAACCAGATGGAACAATCACAAGGCTTCTTTCAGGAACCAAAACCTGCGGAATACCACAGAACTCAGCAAACACATTTGGGACCTCAAAGACAATAATGTTGAATATTCAATAACATGGCAAATTCTTGCATCCAGCACACCTTACAATAGTGGTAATAAAAGATGCAACCTATGCTTGAAAGAGAAACTGTTTATCATATACCGTCCAGACCTGTCATCCCTCAACAAGCGCAGCGAAATTGTATCAGCATGCCGCCACAGACGGAAACACCTCCTAGGTAACACATGAGCCAATCATCACGCCCCCACACCAGCCTGTACCCACCCACTCTGTGCCCTATATAAACCATGGTATGTGAATGCTCCCATTAAAATCTCCTGATGATTGAGGGAACCCCCTCATGAAACAGGCCTGTAGAGATGAAGTAGTCTTGTGATTTTTTTCCCACACATACATATATATATATATATATATATATTAGAGATGCGCGGTTTGCGGACACAACCGCGGAGTCCGCGGATTATCCGCGGTTCGGGCGGTTGAAAAAAAAAAAAAAGATTTTATCCGCGGGTCGGGCAGTTGAAATAAAAAAAAATTAGATTTTAAATAGATTCAGGCGGGTGGCAGTTAAACCAATTCGGAAATATATATACATAGTTAAATGTTGTTACCCACATACGAAAAACGAGCAGGCACCTGCAGCATATGCCACAACAGAAGAAGAAAAAAAAAAGAGATGGACACTTTTACGGAGCGGAGAAGGGACGCCTCGCCGGGGTCCGGGACCGAGGCCCCTTCCCCCGAGAGGGCCCCACCGGGAGCCGTAGCTGAGGTGATCCGCGAGAAGGGCCCGACGCACGTCCAGGGTCACCACCGCGCCCACCGCACCGACACCCCACCTCGTCCGCCTTCGCCGCGGCCGGCGTCACGCGCAGCAGGTAAGCAGCTTACCTGCCCGCCACCCCCGTGGCCGGGGGCTCGTAACTGGGGTCACTCCGCGCGCTCCGCCCGCGCAGCTTACCTGCCGCAACGAGTAGGATGGCCGCCGCGGTGCGCGCTGAAGCCTCGGGCGCGAGCCTGGGTGGAGCCGCCGCGGGTGCGAGGGACATCGCACCTCCACGCGCTTGGAGGTGCGCTCAGTGCGGCTCCCAGATGATTGCGAACTAGTGTGCGTCTGGGCCGTGACAGCGTGGCACGCATTGAATGTCTGTGCTGCATTGGATCAGTCTCCTTTCTTTAACAGGCAAAAGCTTTATAACCTCACTAATGCCTTGCATCGTCTATATTAGATATATAACAAAGGGCGGGTGCGGGCGGGTGCGGGCGGATGCGGTTTGATTAAATGTTAGTTCGGGTGGATGGCGGATGGTTGACGACTTTTGTGATGCGGTTGCGGATGAAATAATTGCCTATCCGCGCATCTCTAATATATATATATATATATATATATACACACTTCTACAGCTTCTCACCCTATCTTTAAGAAACGGCTACCAATTAGGGATGCAACTGTATCAAAATCTAACGGTACGATATTATCACGGTAATAAGGCCACTAAGGCTGCAGCTAACGATTATTTTTCTATCGATTAATCTATAGATTATTTTTTTCGATTAATCGGTTAATCTATAGATTATTTTTTTCGATTAATCTATAGATTATTTTTCCTTTTACCGATTATTTTTTTAATTTAAAATGAAGATGAAAAAATAAATGTTGGCCAGTTTTTTCAAAAGGCATGACTTTTATTTACAAAAAAAAAAGTATGGCCACTCAGTCAACATTGACAACAACATGACAAAATATTTTGTAACAATGTAAACATTTAAAACTTTTAACATTTAACAAAATTAAAAGTAGCTTATTTGCTTTTTAATGTGCAAATATAAAAGTAAACATCCAGTGCAAATCTTAATATTCTGCAATAGTATAAGCATTTCAAAAGTAAAAGTATTGCTTATTTTGCTTTAAAATGTGCAAAAATAAAGATAAACCTCCAATACAAAAAAGTGCAAAAGGAAATATTCTGTAACAGTGTAAACATTTCAACAAAAGTAAAAGTATTGCTTATTTTGCTTAATAACGCAACAATGATAGTATGTTTAAAGTGAAAGTTAATTGTTGGTTTGTACATAGTATATGTAACTGTTAATGTTGTAAAAGGTATTTGCACAACTAATTAACGTTAGCGTTAAAGAGGAGCGCGTCTTTGTAAACACTGAACAGGCACGCCAAACGCGCCTCTCAGAGCGAAACAGTGTTTTAGTTTATGAATTTACAACGCAGATACAAATGACACATTCATGTTTTTGTGTAATGATGACAACATATACTCACGCGGACGATTGACTAGTTGATGGTGATGGCAAGAACGCTGTCGGGTGTTTTCTTTTCAAATGTTCGTTCATAGCCGTTGTGCTGCTATGATAGGCCATTTCCGCTCGACACAGTGTGCATACAACAACTGTCAAGTGTTTTGCTTTTTTCGCTGTGCTTATCCCACACTTGAAGGGATGTACCAATGCTGAATGTGGCTTCTGGATTTCACTCAAAAGACCAGACCGTAGTTACTTTTTCCTTTTATTTTCCTTTAGTTTGCAACAGTTTTTCCAATGAAGAAACAGCTTCTTTTTTCTTCTTTAGTCTTTTTAGCAGTCTTTAGCAGTGTTAGTAGACTTTAGTTTCTTTAGCTGTCATTAGCTGTCTTTAGTAGCCTTTAGTAGCCTTTAGCTTCTTTAATAGGTGAAAAACCTTTAAGGACAAAACACCACAAGATAAACATGCTGTAAAAAATCAATCAATTATCAATACCATAATTTACAATTATTAATTAGGCTATCAAACTCTTAACCATTAAACAAGTGCAAGAAAATGGACACATCTTTTCCCTTTAAGTTAAAACAGATTTTAAATAAATTGTCTCAACATAAATGCACCAAGATACATATAAAATACATTTAAACCCAGAAACACAATAGATAAATGCAGCAGAAACCCCAATATGCAAATACATAAATACCTAACCAATTAACCACCTATTTAGATACATATTTAAAATCCATATTCAATATAAATATATTATTAATTTAGCAGTGAAACACTCAATCTTAAACGCCGTCTACTGGTAGAAAAATGCCCCTTTTTCTATTGCCTCACCAGCAGCCAATGATCAAACACAGTTAAATCCAACACTTGAAGTTGAGCGACTTCACCCTCCTGATGAAGCAAACTGCTCCAACATTTATCAAACTAAGCAAAGAATATCAACACTAAACAACAGTTACATAACACACTGTGTGTATTTAGCCTCCAGACTAAGCACGCTACATGCACACAACCCCCCCCCCCCCATCTCACCAGCGCAACAAGTGCGCCACACCCACGAAGAGAAATATTAAATCTTACATACTTTTGGCACAACTCTTGGTTATCTGTAATGAACTAAACCTTTTTCCACTCTGCGCTGGCGTCTTTTGTACTCCTTGATTTGACACAGCGGTCTAATTACGGGGCTCGTGCCCCAACAGATGAGACGGGAGCGCCCCGCATTATACCTGCGCGTGAACGTAAACTGATCGGCTCTGATCATATAAGCCGACTGGCCGAAATAATGCCGAATTATATACATTTCCTGGGGTTGCCTATGTGAATAGGGATGCGGATGTGCTCTAAGATAAAATATAATTTTATTAAGTGGGGTTTGGCTGGTTGCTAAACAGCCACGGTTGCGAGCTCGCGCGTCAGCTGACGAGACAGCTGTTCGCCGCTACAACATTATAAGGCCGTTTATTGAAATACTCCCACACTTTTGACGACTTTTGGCGTGCTTTTTTCCCCTCGCTCGCACCGCTAGCATCGTCTGCTTTGCGCTCCGCCACGACGTCAGTGTGACGTAGATATGCGACGCGTCGACGCATAAAAACGACGTCGACGTATTTACGTAACCGATGACGTCGACTACGTCGACGCGTCGTTTCAGCCTTAAAGGCCACAGTACGATATTATTGTGGAGTGTGTATATATATATATATATATATATATATATATATTATATACTATTTGAATATAATTTCAGTTAGGTGTCTTTAAACTGACAAAATAAACATCCAGTGTAACAAATGTAAAATAATAATGTTCATGCAGAGAAACAGTGTGCTCTGTGGTGGACATCTTATATCACTTTGGAAAATGCTGATTCTCAGAAAAGTTAACTGACAATTTAACATTTAATAATGTAAACACCTCAGAAATGAATGTTTGGCCTTGTTGGCATCAAATATATTTGGCGTTTTTTTTTTAAGTAGCTTTTCATAATACTTGTGTTCCCCGCAGTGCAGTGTCACCAAACTTTTTTTGTCCACGCCTGCCGCCTAGCGCATTTCCTCCTAAAAACATGGATAACTAATCCATTTAAACCATGAGTTGATTCAATTGTATTAAAAAAATGTGGGTTAAATCATCACAACTTCTGACCAGCTTTATGTGTCGTCTTGGAAACACTCCAGACGAAAGCGGCCACTTTGCCTTGCAGTAAGCACACCAACGAGGTTGTGTTTTCACCAGGGTTTGTTTATCTATTAGCAACATAACTCTTATGGATAGATTTTAAGGAAAACTTCAGGAAAAAAATACGTTCTGTCACCTTTGCGACCTCCCACACACAAACCTCGCACACTGGCGTTCCGCAGTGAATTTTGGGAGATGTAGTTTACTTCCAGACCGGCCAATTCAAAAGTTCCATCAAAAAACTACACTGACCAAGTTTTCATTTCATACCGTCACACGTCACAGTATTTTTGTGATGATTTTGAGCTGTATTTATAACATCGTTACACTCCTACTACCAATGCAGCTAATTGTGATTTACCTATTTTGCCTATTAAGCCTTCTAAAAAACATCTACAACATAGTTTTTATACATGCTGTAAATATATGTACGAGCAGGCACATTCCTGAGAATATTTACAGTATGTCGTTTCAAGCATTATCGGAACTTCTTTCTTGGGCACATTGATTTCACAGAGCTGATAGCAACGTTTTATATTACCTTCAACTATAACAAAAACTAATCGTGGCAGACTTCATGAGATCCAATGACGACTACTTTGGGAGAAATGATGATCCAGAACCTTATCTTTTATAGCCTTAAAGGCCTACTGAAATGCGATTTTCTTATTTAAACGGGGATAGCAGGTCCATTCTGTGTCATACTTGATCATTTCGCGATATTGCCATATTTTTGCTGAAAGGATTTAGTAGAGAACATCGACGATAAAGTTCGCAACTTTTGGTCGCTGATAAAAAAGCTTTGCCTGTACCGGAAGTAGCAGACGAGTAGCGTGACGTCACAGGTTGTGGAGCTCCTCACATCCGCACATTGTTTACAATCATGGCCACCAGCAGCGAGAGCGATTCTGAGCGAGAAAGCGACGATTTCCCCATTAATTTGAGCGAGGATGAAAGATTTGTGGATGAGGAAAGTGAGAGTGAAGGACTAGAGGGCAGTGGGAGCGATTCAGATAGGGAAGATGCTGTGAGAGGCGGGTGGGACCTGATATTCAGATGGGAATGACTAAAACAGTAAATAAACACAAGACATATACAGTATATACTCTATTAGCCACAACACAACCAGGCTTATATTTAATATGCCACAAATTAATCCTGCATAACAAACACCTCCCCCCTCCCGTCCATATAACCCGCCAATACAACTCAAACACCTGCACAACACACTCAATCCCACAGCCCAAAGTACCGTTCACCTCCCCAAAGTTCATACAGCACATATATTTCCCCAAAGTCCCCAAAGTTACATACGTGTCATGCACATAGCGGAACGCACGTACGGACAAGCGATCAAATGTTTGGAAGCCGCAGCTGCATGTGTACTCACGGTACCATGTCTGCGTATCCAACTCAAAGTCCTCCTGGTAAGAGTCTCTGTTGTCCCAGTTCTCCACAGGCCAATGGTAAAGCTTGACTGTCATCTTTCGGGAATGTAAACAATGAAACACCGGCCGTGTTTGTGTTGCTGAAGTCGGCCGCAATACAACGCTTCCCACCTACAGCTTTCTTCTTTGCTGTCTCCATTGTTCATTGAACAAATTGCAAAAGATTCACCAACACAGATGTCCAGAATACTGTGGAATTTTGCGATGAAAACAGACGACTTAATAGCTGGCCACCATGCTGTCCCAAAATGTCCTCTACAATCCGCGACGTCACGCGCTGACGTCATCATACCGAGACGTTTTCAGCAGGATATTTCGCGCGAAATTTAAAATTGCACTTTAGTAAACTAACCAGGCCGTATTGGCATGTGTTGCAATGTTAAGATTTCCTCATTGATATATAAATTATCAGACTGCATGGTCGGTAGTAGTGGGTTTCAGTAGGCCTTTAATATACGGATGATAAGCTACAAGTTTTAGAATTTAGGTGCCAAGCAGATTGTGCTGCTGTGAAACATAAATATATCATCTAGCATTCTTGCTAAGTGCTTAACAAAAAATATGAACATACCACAACAGTCACTACAATGTCTGCTCTCACTGGTATGCCGACTAATGGGAAGTTTATATCTTTCAGTACAGACTTGTGCTCCCCTTTTAGCTGGTGAGTTCAGGCTAACCCTCACTCCTCAGGTAATAAATTAATTGTATATTTTGTTAATGGTTGCACCCCTTATTGTTATAACGTGTAAACTACTGTAAATTGAAATTTGATGATCCACTGTATCAAGTGTCTGTTAAGTATTGTAACATCAAAAGGAATACCACAAATGTCCATTTGGTGCTGTAAACAAGATATTCAAATTTGATGGTCCACTTTATCAAAAGTGGTCCTTTACATCATATAGCATTAAAATTATATGTTTTCCAGTGGCACAAGCTGAAAAAGAAATACAAAAAAAACACTTAGCAGTTCTGTGTTAATTAATGGCTATATGCAACGTTCCCTCTAAGGTGCGCGCCTGCGCAATTGCGCACTGCTCAAGCGTCCTCTGCGCACAGCAAATATATGCCGCGCACCAAATCAAATCCCATCTGAATTCTAAACGAAATAAACACATTTATTCTGTGTAATTTTGCAATGCAACTCTGAGTGACAGTGACAACAAGCGGCCCTAACGGTGTTCGTCAACACCGTTCAATTGAACACCGTTCAATTATTGTAACGTCTATCGAGATGCTTCGAGGACAGGAATTATATCGATCACTTTATTGAGCAAAACTGTTTATATTCGGCCATAACAACACCAAAAACATGAGTAAAAAACTTCAATCTCGAAAAACTAGTCATTTTCTGCCGTACAAACCAGGCCAAAACCAACTTGTCATCTGACACCAACACGCATACCACTAAGCCACTGGTGCGTTTATTGCCACACAAAAAGTCGGACAACTCAAACACCACACAAAGTTACACTATGACTCCTCAGTCATATGTGTGCTTATTCTACTGTCATTTATTATTAATGTTAATTTATTGATAATTATCATGGAATGCTGTTACTAGAGAAAGTTACAGGAATGCACACTTCATCCTATGCTTACATGTCATTGTGCAACATGAGGATGTTTAAGGGGAACTAAATGTGATCTCTGAAAGGGGTACAAATGATTTCCAAAGCAGGACCCCCACCCAGGCATATTGTACAATACTAATCCATAGCTTATGAAAAACAAGATTTCTTTTATTTTCATTACAAGTGGGCCAAATCACTAATATTACAAAATAATCTCATGAAAATGACTCCTCTCATTTGAGTGTTATTATAAAAGATTGGTTTGAGACAGGTGTGCTGCTGGTATTGCCGCGTGTGATGTTGCTCACATGTGCTCCACTGAATGCTCAGGGAGTTTTTGTGTTTGCTCACACACATGAACAATTAGAGGGAACATTGGCTATATGTCAAGTTATTTTGAGAAGATTGCTAATTTTTACTCTTATGCAAGCTGTAAACCAACAACTGTACAAGTGTCTTTTCTCTGGTGTTCCCATTAAAAGATACAAAAAAATATTTTCAGAAATGGGAGCTGTAGATCCCTGCTCTTCAAGGGGGTTACATTCTAAGCCCACTCGCAAATGGAAAATAAACACAAGAAATGGAGACACCTATGAAATTGTCTTGGTTTGACACACTAGTAAAGCCTAGATTATACTACTGCACCGAGGTACCACCGTGCACTACAATGGTTTGTCTTCCCCCTTCAAACCCTCTTGCCAGCTCACGCATGCACACACACTCACTGACCCTCACCTTTGGTACTTAACAGTGTAGGTGACATTGGGCTCTTCTGTGGCAGGGGTCCATGTCAACTGCCAGTTGTCAAACAGGACACTCTGTGGCAGATCTGGAGGTGCCTCACTCAGTACTGGGACAAATCAATGAGCAAAGTAAGACATACTGATAGACAGCAACTTACCGGTACACATTTACAGTGGGTACGGAAAGTATTCAGACCCCTTTAAACTTTTCACTCTTTGTTTCATTGCAGCCATTTGCTAAAATCTAAAAAGTACATTTTATCCCTCATTAATGTACACTCAGCACCACAACTTGACAGAAAAAAAACAGAAATGTATTTATGTGTTATTTAATTTTATTTAATTTTTTAAAACCCTCAAAAATCACATGTTTATATGTATTCAGGCCCTTTGCTCCTTTGCGGACTTTTATTTACGTTTATTTTTAGAATGCATTAAAAATAATCCATCCATCGTTATGTCTTTCATAATGATTGTGAACGATAGGCAAAATTCCAAAAATAGTGCAGATCCCCTCTAACTCTTTTAGGTTTTGCTCACATTTACTTTCTTTTATTTAGAGACGGCCGAGTTGGTGCTTTTTCAAACACTCATAGCATACATGTGCAAACAATATCAAGGTAATACTTAAATGGGAAATAATAACCGTTAAAAGCATGTCAAACAAACCTTTAACAAAGTGACCACTGCAAACTAGAGGTAGGAATCTTTAGTAAAGGTCACGATTCGATCGCATCTTACGATTCGATTACAATTCAGGGGCTATGATTCAATTAAAAATCAATGATGCATCTTTAATTTATGTATATTGATGCAGTCTTACATTTCTTTTTGTTTCACTAAATAAGCATTTATCATTTGCAACTTTAAAAAAAAACTATTAATTTGAAATAAGAAGCAGTTTTTATTAAATTAATGAAAATGTGTGCAAAACTGGAACATAAGTGCCCTATAATAAAAGGAGCTGGTCGGATCTCTCGGTGAGGTGGCTCGCTGCAGTCAGCCAAATGTTACAACTGTCTGCATTACTTTATTTACAATCAATAAATCGATTATTGATTATTGACGTTTACTAATCGATTCTTTAAACTTCCATGTCCGAATTGTGATGCATCTAAAAATCGATTATTTCCCCCACCTCTACTGCAAATGCGTGCATTCTTTTACTCTGCTCCCTTGGACTGGAGTGTGTGCTGCTTTTCTCTTAGTCGTTTTTCCACAAATCTTGCACTTCTTTGCCCTTTTTGAGAACCTCTTGAGAAACTCTGAAGAAATGTTTATCCTTTCCGCAATTTGAATGGCTCGTACATCCGAAAACCACACAAGTATATGGCATTTTTTCTTCGAGAAAGGCTAAATGGCGCTTAGTACCCATTGAAAACAGAGCTAGCTTGACCACCACCAGTATTCATTGGGCGGGAGGCGAGCCGGACGTGACGTCAGTAACATCCCAGCAGTAGCAGCGATATACATTTCTATATATAAAGGTTTCATAACAATAGCAGCAGCCATGTGTTGTGTTTGTATTTGTCTTTGTGTTTATAAACAGTAATTGTTGATATTTTAGAACAGTGTTTCTTAACCATAGAGCCTTTGTTGGGCCGTGAGCGCCCCCTAGAGAGCTGCCAAAAAATCAGTTTCTCAGATGTGGTCTGTATGGGCTGTAGCGGTACTTAATACACTTTTTCACCACTTGTGGCAGTAATGTCAATATCAAACGAAGAAGAAGTAGGGAGTTAAAGTCATAGAGAAGTTTCTTAAAGGAGCCATATGTAGTAATGTGGCCAGAAATGATACTGCAATCTCATAATTCTGTAGTCCACTCCCACTCTCCATGATCATGATCAGTCGACTGAGGTTGCCAGATACACAGCCGAATCCGAATCCTACTCCAAGGAACTTTAAATGGCAATCGACCTAGTGGTTAGAGTGTCCGCCCTGAGATCGGTAGGTTGTGAGTTCAAACCCCGGCCGAGTCATACCAAAGACTATAGAAATGGGACCCATTACCTCCCTGCTTGGCACTCAGCATCAAGGGTTGGAATTGGGGGTTAAATCACCAAAATGATTCCCGGGCGCGGCACCTCTGCGGCCCACTGCTCCCCTCACCTCCCAGGGGTGAACAAGGGGATGGGTCAAATGCAGAGGACAAATTTCACCACACCTAGTGTGTGTGTGACAATCATTGGTACTTTAACTTTAACTTAACTTAACGAGTCCTACGCTGTAGGTTTCTCTTGTTTATGCTTCTTGCAAGATGTTTTACGACAGGGGTATCAAACATAAGGCCCGCGGGCCGGTTCAGGCCCGGGAACAGGTTTTATCCGGCCCACGGATGAGTTTGCGAAGTATAAAAATGAGCCAAAATTTGGGAATGAAAGAAACTGCTGTTCTAAATGTGTCCACTAGATGTCGCAATAGCAATTATTTGTATCTACTGTATGCAGATGATGCTACATATGTTAAAAAAATAAATTAAAAAAACACATGTTAGTTAGAGATGTCCGATAATGGCTTTTTTGCCGATATCCGATATTCCGATATTGTCCAACTCTTAATTACCGATTCCAACGGATACCGATATATACAGTCGTGGAATTAACACATTATTATGCCTAATTTTGTTGCGATGCCCCGCTGGATGCATTAAACAATGTAACAAGGTTTTTCAAAATAAATCAACTGAAGTTATGGAAAAAAAATGCCAACATGGCACTGCCATATTTATTATTGAAGTCACAAAGTGCTTTTTTTTTTTTTAAACATGCCTCAAAACAGCAGCTTGGAATTTGGGACATGCTCTCCCTGAGAGAATATAAGGAGGTTGAGGTGGGGGGGCGGCAGGGAGTAGCGGGGGTGTATATTGTACTTAGGCTGCTGCCCCCACGACCCAACCTCGGATAAGCAGAAGAAGATGGATGAATGCATTTATTTTAGCACTATGTAATAGTACATTTATTTGTAATCAGTTTCTATTTAATATATTCGGTTAGTACTAATTCTTCTAATACGCCTCACAAAGTCTCAGGTTTGTGTTGAATAAATACCATTTTTTGTGATTAGCACATGGTTTTATCTTATTTGACAAGATTGATATTAGATATGATTATTGAATACGAATAAAACCAAGAGTAAGATTACTAATTCAGTGTTAATATTTGAGAGCATTCTAGACAGCATTCATTACAATTTCTTCAGCAAGACAGCTACCGCACATTGCAGATATTTTGGATTCATTTACGTTATACTGACAAGTGAGGTGTAGCTATAAGTAAGATTTATGGTTGTTTTATGTAATTTCTGAAGAAATATTGGAGTCAAAACAAAAAGTAAAACACTACAGCACTTTTGCTCACTTACCTTGGGCGACGAAGTGAAAACACATTAGAAGTAGAACCATTGTGACCGTGTCATTTCATAGATATAAGTCCAAATAATGCAGTCGTCAGGGGGGTTTCAGTTCGATTATTCAAGGCTACCGAGGAGACCGTTGGAGGCGAGAGCTAACGAGACTTTTTAACTTTCGTTTCCTCTGGTCACTATTATGCTATCGATACCGGAAGACTCTATGAGTCCGCGCATGCGTAAAAAACACCATGTCATTTCCTTCACTGGCAAGCTTTATTTACCCACGGAGCTTTCGCCACTGCAAGTTGCTGTAGTAGTTGAATGTTGTTGTTTTGTTTTTTAAAGAAAAATAGAAATAAAAAGAACAGAAAAAAAATAATAACGTGAAAATGAACACAAACTCATTTTCACTGAGAGCCACATTGCATGTGCTCTAAGAATTGTAATATATCGCCTCATTATGTTACTACACAATTCCTCATGTATTTGATTGTTAAATGTGACTAGCATAATTTAGGGGAACAAGCATTTTATTCTAAGCAAAAAATGTTTGGAGTATATGGGGTGCAGGGGTGTAACTGTTTCAACAAGAGCCGCATATTAAAAGGTCATCAACAGTATGTCGGGGGCATTGTCAGCTTTTTTTAAAATAGGTTACATTGTAACAATGTGCAGTATTATTTAATTCTACAGTGGGACAAAAAAGGCAACAGTAAACTTAAAAAAAGATGTATTGTAATGTAATGAGCAAAAGCTGAGGTTTTGATACTAATAAATCATGGGTGTCAAACTCTGGCCCACCGCCCAAATTTGGCCTGCCGTGTAATTTCACTTGGCCCTTGAGGCGATATCAAATTAACCCTAGATCTGGCCCGCCGCAGTAATCGGCGGTGCCGCGGTAACACCGCATTCACCGCTAATTCTCATAATTGACAACTCTCATACTTGACAACCCTTCCGGGAGACTCAAAATTTTCAGTGCCCCTCCCAAAAAATCTTCATCCAGTCCAACGAGCGCTGGCCCAGTCACATGATATGTGCGGCTTCAGCACACACACACACACAAGTGAATCCATGCATACTTGATCAATAGCAATACAGGTTACACCGAGGGTGGCGATATAAACAACTTTAACACTATTAGAAATATACGCCACACTGTGAATCCACACCAAACAAGAATTGCAAACACATTTTGGGAGAACATCCGCACCGTAACACAACATAAACACAACAGAACAAATACCCAGAACCCTTTACAGCACTAACTCTTCCGGGACGCTACAAGGAATGTGTGTGTGTGTGGGGGGGGGGGGGGGGGGGTAGCGGGTGGTGTATATTGTCGCAAACTGAGCAGTTTAAAGTCCTGAATGGTTGGTTTATTCATTGTTATTTTATTTTCAAATGTATTAGCTTGTGGAAAAAGTTAATGTTGATTTACCTCAGAAGGCTGCAAATAGCAAAAAAGAGGCATTAAATTTTTATTTAAATTGTATTTGATATGCCATTGATATTTTTTTATTATTATTATTATTATTATTATTTGAAACTCGATTTTGCATGTCACTATATAAGTTATATAAGCCTTGCTTGTTCAATATTCAATGCAAAACTTGTTTGGGTCCCTATTAAAAGGTTCATTTGTTCAACCTTGGCCCGCGTCTTTGTTCAGTTTTAAATTTTGGCCCACTCTGTATTTGAGTTTGACACTTCTGTAATAAATAGATGTTCTTCTTCCTAGTGTTTATTGACACATTTCACCACTAGTGCAGTGGTCACGTGACGACCAGTTGCTGGTTAGTGTGTTTGCCACCAGGAGGTGCTGTCTCACCACTCTGATGACGTCACTCTCCCCTCGACTGTGGGCGGTGAAGGCTCGTCGTCAACACGGAAGCTAAAACGAATAATAGAAGAAACGAACACATTAAAGCAATGGTTGGACAAAAACTGAGGTATCTTTGAATCTCAGTCAAAACTCAAATAATGCAAGTTGGTAGCAGCAGGAGAGAAACATGAATAGACGGACATTGAAAGAGTAAAATAAAGCACATTTTGGGTGTTATAATAGATGATAAAATGAACTGGTACACAATTTAAAAAAATTCTGGGTTATTTTGCTAACCCAATTTATGAGTTAGGAGTTACATTTGGGGGTTATTTTTATGAAGAGCAATCCAATTTTTGGGTTACAAGGGTATTATTTTAACTGAATTTCTGGGTTTTCAAAACTATGAACCATTTTTTGGGTTGTTTTTCAATGAGTAACGCATTTTTGGGTAAAAGGCTTTTTAAAAATTTTATTTAAAAATGTACTTTTTTTCTTGAAGGGAATTCTATTAAGGATTAATCTCATTAACAATATTTACAATCACACATTTTATGTAATAATTACAAAATATTTGAGCACGCTGTATAGAACTACTATGACCATAGACGGCAATTCTTGTAAATAAATAAAAAAAATGGCACTCATATCTTGCTTTTGAGTATATTTTTATAGGATAAAAATAATTTTGATTAGTAGTTGGGAAGGAGTAGGACAAACTAGCAGTAAAATGTATCATTTTTAACCAACTATTGGGTCAAGGAGCGCTAAATAATTGCAGAACCCAATAGTTGGGTTAGGAAACCCCCCAACATTGTAGTGAGCACAACTCAGCTTTTAACCCAATAGTTGGGTTATGATTCTAACTTACAATATTACACTGTTGCTTGTAACACAAATCTGGCCCTAAGATTTGTCTCTAAATACTGTATAAACTGTGTAATGTCTGTTTTCAATTTTTTTTTTTTACAAATGATATATTAGCATATGACCCTTGGTGGAAGAAATTAGGACACTCCTAAAGCAACAGGCACAAGACATTAAAACAGCGTTGAGAATTAGGTCCTGACGTTGAGCAACTCAAACACAACGTTGGAAACAACATGCTTTTTGACTAAGTTTAATCAATGTTGGGTTCTGACGTTGATTTGACCATTGACATTTTTAGTGTTTCTGATATTTCACAACACAAATACAACGTTGAAACAACATGCTTTTTGACGTTTGTTCAATGTCAGGTTGTGACGCTAATTTGGAGGTCATTTCCCAACCAACAACGTGGGTCCAACGTTGGACATCAACATTGTCTCAGTTTACAAATACAACAATTTTGCAACGTTGTTTCAAAGTCAGTTTTAAAAGACATGTATGTGTATAATCAACGTTGTATCAATGTCTTGTGCCTGCTGGGAAATTATTAGTAATACATTTTAGCTTTTGTTTAGCATTACATCAAAATGTTTTGCACCTTTACATTTTTACTGTTATTTCTTTATCCAACAATATCCTGAGGGCCAATAAAACTGGAGCTGCGGGCCACACTTTGGACACCCTTGTGTTAATATAATGTTTTTTGCATGGTCAGATAGATGTATGCAGTACATGCAATTTTTCTGTCAAAATTGAAAGAACAAACACGATTAGTAAGAAATTAAAGTGTTTTATTGATGTACATTATTTCCAGCCTTTCGTGGGCCGCCATAGAACGATCTGCCAGGCCAGATCTGGCCCTCTGGGCCTCGCGTTTGAAACATGTGGTGAAGATGAAAGACTGTATCCAGGGGTGCAACTATAACTGTTTTTAAGAAGTATGATGTGTGTACATATGCCTAAGCACAGCCAAGCAACTTCAAAAGCTAATTTATTTATTTGGTTTTCAAACCAATAGTATGCATCTTCTCACCTTCAAATACAGTATAAGCGTATATTTGCAGTAATGATAACGTTTTGCCAACCCTTACCTCAGTATCACTACAGATGGGATTTATGGCTCTTTGAAGAGGGCCTGATCTTGAAGAGCCTTTGGTCATTCTCTTCAAAGAGCCGTTCAAAACACTATTATAGTATTTCGTTTTATCATCAAGTGTCAGTTATACGATATGATATATGTTAGAATAATTTTATTTACACAAATATTACTCTATTGGTGGGAATTATCCTATAATTTCAAAATAATCCCTCGCCTACAAAAAACGTGTAGCATTTTAACAATATAGAAAATAAATACCCAAATTATAAATAAGAATAAAATGCATTATTGGATACAAACAGTCCAGATAAAACTACCAAAAAAAAGTGCAAAATTATGCTACTATACATGATGTGTGTATGCTTAATCTACCCCCATGTTTCAAAGCCAAGGCCTGCGGGCCGGATCTGGCACGCAAATTAATTATCTATGGCCCCCGGGATAATATTTGATTGGTATTAGCCTGCTGCTATTTTGCATGCACCAATCAGTGTTGGCGCTAGTAATTGATGGGGTCCCCGGGACCCCATCAAGTCATAAAAATGGGGTCCCACAGTAAATGTTTGGGGTCTCAATTTTTTTTAACCGTTTTGAAAACAAATGTATGCATTGTCCTGTTATATCTCACATTCTATATTATGTTTTAGAAAAAGGTTGTCAGAAAAAAAAAAAAAAAAAAGAAAACACATTTTTATGCATATGTAAATGTATTTAGTTATAAACATTCGTTGACGTTCTTCTTTCCTTCATGGATCTAAACTTTACCGCTGCCGGTATTTTAAAAAATATTTTATCGTAATATTTTTAGAATGTATTTCTATTTTTGGCCAAAGTAAGACAAAGAAAACAATCTGAAGTTGTCTTTATTTTTTAGTTATAATGCCATCATTTTTAATAGTCTGACCCAGATTTTCCTACATGCGAACCCTGAGCTAAAATGAGTTTGACACCCCTAATCTACTCTTTAGAATAATGATCCCAAAAAGTAAATCCAAATAAAAATAAATAAATACAAAAAAAAAAAATACAAAGTAAAAAATAATGATACAAAAAATTATATATTTACAAAAAATATATACCAGTATTTATATATATTTCTTAATTTAAAAAAAATAATCTAAATGCTGCTAAGTTTCTTTTAACTCATTTTTATAGTCCAGTGGCACGCATGCCGACGCTAAATTTGATGTGCATAATAAATGGCTCCCAAACGAACGGCTCACAACTTGGACTCAGTTCTCATCGTTCATTTAAAAGAGCCATTCAAAAACCCGAATTCATTTGCGAACATCACAATTGTCACCGATTTGTCAAAAGATTAAAAGTAATATTTCATAACTGTTTGCACATATGGTAGTAGTCAAGTGGTCGAGGTGTCAGAAAGCTGACTTAACCCGAATGATTGGTTTCTTTTTATTTCGATTTTATAAAATAATCTTTTGAATTAATTTAAAAAAACAGTATATAGTGGATATAATGGGTTTTTAGTGTTGCGTTTTGAGGGTTATTCACTTTTTAACTTGTACAAGTTCCTAGCCCATCTTCGTTTTACAATTTAAGTTACTCAAATACTGTAATTGGTACTTTGAGTAGTTGACTGTTGGCGAATGTTTACACAATTTGAATGAAAGCAATAGCAGCAATTTGTGCTTTTGTTTAGTTATTTTGAACCATCCACTTTTTTTTTCTCAATCAGTTACAGTATAAGCCTATTGTATGTAATTATTAAGTTAAAGTTAAAGTACCAATGATTGTCACACACACAGGTGTGGTGAAATTTGTCCTCTGCATTTGACCCATCACCCTTGTTCAACCCCTGGGAGGTGAGGGGAACAGTAAGCAGCAGCGGTGCCGCGCCCGGGAATCATTTTTGGTGATTTAACCCCCAATTCCAACCCTTGATGCTGAGTGCCAAGCAGGGAGGTAATGGGTCCCATTTTTATAGTCTTTGGTTTGACTCGGCCGGGGTTTGAACTCACAACCTATCGATCTCCGGGCGGACATTCTAACCACTATTTATATATTATTATTATTTATATAGAATTTTTCTAAAATTTGTTTTTTGATATAGTCTTCCCGCATTCATCATGGTTAGTTGGTACCGGACATGAGGGCAGTAAATAAATTCTTGCAAAGTACTTTTATTATTATGTTTTTTCATAGTTAAAGCATAAACAGTTTATACATTTCCAAATATATTTTTTCACATTATTAGAGCCCTTTTAACATGAAATAAGTGAATTTCTGGTCTTTTCATCCTCGTCCGGACAGAAGGATGTCACGACAGTGTGGCTGGATCAAAAGAGACGTAGGAGACGCTTTACTGAACCAAAAATTGCTTTATTACAAGCGAGCATCATTATACAGGTCTGCAGTACCCGGAGGAACCTAGGTCAAAAAAAAGGAAGGACTCCTAACTTGGAGAAGCAAGCCCATCAGTTTTGGTTCGGGATACTTTGGGACTGTGTGACAAGGAGTGGCACTTTCGTGACTTCTGCGGTGCTTTTTGTGAACTTCTGGATCGGCCTCCTGACCATGGAGACCAGCTGCTGGGTCTCAGCCACACCAGAGTCCGTTTGGAGAGACTGGAGGAGATGCGGATGAAGAGACAGGGCTGCGGAGCTACCACTGAGCACCGGGATGGACAAGCTTCACAGTGTCTTGGCTGAATGAACAGGTATCGGACACCTCGGGTACTTTGGACGTATCCTCGCTCATCCATGCAGACTGGACACTGGCCGAGAGTTAGTGGGCGGCCGTTGGTGGCTCTTAGTTGCTTTGTTGGGTCTGCTCCTGTCTCTGGCCATGCTCCCCCCCACCCCAGCAGACGATGGCGTGGAACACCGCAGAGGCCACCACAGTGTATATGTTTTAGGGTTTTTTTTGTTTTGTTTTTTACTTTTGTGGCTGTGTGTAGAAGTGGCTGGTTGCATCAGAGGTCAGTCCAAAATCCATCATGTTGTTGACTCGTCTTAAAAAAAGCAACTTCTCTCTGCGTCTTTTTGGTTGTTTTAAAGAGTCATGTTATGAATTTTTTTCTCCATTTAAAACACTTCCTTGTGGTCTACATGTAATGTTGGTTCCTTGGTCAAAATGTTGCATAGATTATGTTTTGCAGTCCATCTTTAAGATACTTTCTGACCGTCTCTTCACAATGTGCTGTTTTGTGGGCATTTTTATTTATGTGCCTCCACTTCGACAGCGTCTTCTCCCCGCCATCTTTGTTGTAGTTTTTAGTGCTTCTATAGTGAGTCTACTAACGGATATAAATTTAAACTGTAGGCTCATTTGTATTAGAAATGGCAACAGTGGGTGAGGCATGTAGATGTATGAGCCAGTCTGCACCACAACAAGATGATAGCGAAAAAGAAGGAGCTTATTGACTACAGTGCAGACTCGCGCTAAGCTTTCTGGGTAAAACTTTACCATATATGGAGCTATCCGCTGACGAGATAGGGCAGAAAACATCACAGGACAGAGTAAATTCCAAACAGCTCGTTTGGAGGAAATATGAAGGACGGCAAGCTATTTGTTTATTTAGGTAAAGGCATTTAAGTCCCACCTTAAAGGGGAACATTATCACCAGACCTATGTAAGGGTCAATATATACCGGTACCTTGATGTTGCAGAAAAAAAGACCATATATTTTTTTAACCGATTTCCGAACTCTAAATGGGTGAATTTTGGCGAATTATAAGCCTTTCTAATATTTGCTCTCAAACACCGAGTCAAATCAGCTCTGTTATTTTCAGTTTTTTCGACTGTTTTCCGTACCTTGGAGACATCATGCCTCGTCGGTGTGTTGTCGGAGGGTGTAACAACACGAACAGGGACGGATTCAAGTTGCACCAGTGGCCCAAAGATGCGAAAGTGGCAAGAAATTGGACGTTTGTTCCGCACACTTTACTGACGAAAGCTATGCTACGACAGAGATGGCAAGAATGCGTGGATATCCTGCGACACTCAAAGCAGATGTATTTGCAACGATAAAGTCAAAGAAATCTGCCGCCAGACCCCCATTGAATCTGCCGGAGTGTATGAGCAATTCAGGGACAAAGGACCTTGGTAGCACGGCAAGCAATGGCGGCAGTTTGTTCCCGCAGACGAGCGAGCTAAACCCCCTGGATGTCTTGGCTCACACCGTCAAGAGAAGAATATCGACCCTAGCTTCCCTGGCCTGCTGACATGAGGGTATGTCTACAGAATATATTAATTGATGAAAATTGGGCTGTCTGCACTCTCAAAGTGCATGTTGTTGCCAAATGTATTTCATATGCT
Organism: Nerophis lumbriciformis; assembly: GCF_033978685.3. Taxonomy (NCBI): domain Eukaryota; kingdom Metazoa; phylum Chordata; class Actinopteri; order Syngnathiformes; family Syngnathidae; genus Nerophis; species Nerophis lumbriciformis. The sequence continues at coordinate 21,259,156 of NC_084578.2, read as the reverse complement.
GTAAACCTAGTTCATAGTTGTTAGTTTCCTTTAATGCCAAACAAACACATACCAATCGTTGGTTAGAAGGCGATCGCCGAATTCGTCCTCGCTTTCTCCCGTGTCGCTGGCTGTCGTGTCGTTTTCGTCGGTTTTGCTTGCATATGGTTCAAACCGATATGGCTCAATAGCTTCAGTTTCTTCTTCAATTTCGTTTTCGCTACCTGCCTCCACACTACAACCATCCGTTTCAATACATTCGTAATCTGTTGAATCGCTTAAGCCGCTGAAATCAGAGTCTGAATCCGAGCTAATGTCGCTATAGCTTGCTGTTCTTTCCGCCATGTTTGTTTGTGTTGGCTTCACTATGTGACGTCACAGGAAAATGGACGGGTGTTTATAACGATGGTTAAAATCAGGCACTTTGAAGCTTTTTTTAGGGATATTGCGTGATGGGTAAAATTTTGAAAAAAACTTCGAAAAATATAATAAGCCACTGGGAACTGATTTTTAATGGTTTTAACAATTCTGAAATTGTGATAATGTTCCCCTTTAAAACTCATCCATATACTGTAGTTTTTAAATAGACTGTTGGAGACCAGTTGACCTGCCACTCCCCCCCCCCCTGCATGGAGAGGTTACCAGGTGGCCACGGATAATCCCTAGAGAAATACCAGTCTGGAGGAGATGCTAGCTGTTCCAAGTCACGACCCAGGGTGGACCACTCCTCTATGACCTGCATGGAGACCTCCTATGACCCTCTGCTTCCCCCCGATGGACTGGACTCTCACATTATCATGAATCATTTTCAATAACTGTACCCACTTGGAATCCATTGCAGCCAGTCACCCATGTGGATGGGTCCCCACATCTGCGGCCCCTTCCCGAGGTTTCTATGTGTTCCAGTGTTGGGTTTTCCTAGCCCGGATGTGGGTTCAGACCAGTAATGTCAATGTGGTTTGTGCAGCCCTTCAAGGCACCTGTGATTAAGGGCTATATAAACAAGACTTTGATTGATTGATATTTTGTAAATATCTCTGCAATGCCTCCACGATTTGAGTTCAAATTTTCGGAATTTATGGAGACCCTAAATACCATCATGTTAGAAAAGTTGGTTTTGCATTTAAGGCCCCTTTAACAGTTTTTTTCCGTTTATAATGAATTATCTTAGGAATTCTAAAACACGTTTTACCAAAATCGCTATTGGAACCATTTCCTCAGGCAATAGTGCCTGCATTCTGCATTTTCACTCTGCTTTCAATTGACTTCTTGCTAGGAATATGTTTTGTATGCCCTCTATGTGCTTGAGCACATGGACTCCAGCCCTGACATCACGAGCAACCCAGCACTATATGTCAGTAAAAACAAAGGCTGATAGATTCAGTTTTTACCCAACAGCAATAAGCACACCAACTATTGTTCTGACAGTGGAATATATCGTATGGGGCGGAGTTGATAAGGCTGCTACTGCACAGCAGTAATTTAAGGAACATGTGGTATTATTCTATTCATATTTTGCATTTTCTCCTGATCTTGGTCAACAAGATAAGACAATTTGGCCCCTGAGGAGGAATAACTGTGGTTACTCTGCTGTTGGCTGTAGCTGCCTTCTGTAGAGTAAACTCCAGAGTCTTGGCTTTTTCTTACGTCCTGATGACTATCCTGACCACTGCAAAACAGTACAGGAAAACACATGTTGTTATAACTTATCAATACACTTGCTGTAAGTGGGTTAACTATGAAGGTGGCATCACAGTGTTTTTTTCTCAGAATAAGTAACACAAATTTTCATTCCAATAATTTACTTATGTTTTGTGTCACAATATAATGTTCAGAATTTTTTTTTTACCGCAGGACAGTCTTTTATAACGCAGATTTGTATTCTATCAACAACAACTAATAACAATAACTAATCTTCGCATGAGGAAATAGTTGAAGACCCCTGGCCTATAGCACCTCTTTTCTCTATTTCTACTGTAGTCTGATTAGCAAAAATAATGATGTCACACTTACTTTAAAAAACATTAACAGGCTGTAGATTCTACAGTGTATAAACTAGAAATTTGTGGTTTAAAAATGTATCAGCAAACATTATTTTAGCGACATTGTGATAAGCAGACCTGTCAGTACAGTAAGCCATGCCCACAACCTGTTCTGCTTCCCACTTTCCCTACACACGTACAAATCCCAATGTCATCTTTATACAATATTATGCAGCACTGCTGTAAAATCTAAAATAAAAATATTTTTCTAAAATTATGAATTGTGAGTTGCCGTCTCATTTACGAGGATTTAATGGAAATACTTTTTTTCCTCGGTTCTTAGGAGGCTGTGGTCACCCACGTACTCGCACACGCACTAAAATATGCACACATACTGTAGATACAATTATGTGTGCGATTGCTAAGGTGTTATGTTTAAAGGGCATCTGAATGCACGCAATCTATGTAAGGTTGGGTCGTTGCAGATAAGATGCAGGGTGCAGTACCAAAGTTAGTTTTTCACAAAATAATTTGTCCTCTTTAAAATGATCATTGAGAAAGAATTGTGACTTCACCTGCTATTTGGTTCCTGGCTTGAGGTGAGAACAACTGAGGGAAGACTGTGAAATTCTTGGGGTTTTTCACATATTATAACTTCATCACAAAATACTTCTGAGCCCAAGGATAGTAGACAAGGAATATCGGATCCAAAGGAGTCATGAGAATCCTGGAAAAATGATGTGGGTCATTAGAAAATTCATTGGTTAAAAATGACATAAAATGGCATATTTCTTCAATGTATCCATCTATCTTTCCATCTACGGCCACTAATGAAACTGAAGTTGTTTGGTATATAGTGCTGTAAATCTTACTATCTTACTACAAAAGAAGACACCTTTCCTCCTTGGCTCTCAACGAAAACGGTCTCATTTCCCTCCCTCTCTGTCATCTCTGCTGCTCTACTTCTCTCGTTATGTCTTGCCATAACTTTCTAAGTGCCTCACTTTTGCACTCTTTTCGAAAATTTAAACATGAAATTGATCATCTGATCTCTCAATTTAATTGACAAAATATTTTCAACATAAAGTACAGATTCGGGGCAACCTGCCTGTCCTGATGGGACGTTTGCTGCCAGATACATGAGGGACTCCCCCCCAGCCCCCGTTGCAAGTCTCTAGTTTTCTGTGTGTCGTAACATGTGCTCATTGTTGTTTGAGGGTTTTTTCTGGCCCCAAAATGAGCCCCTCCCCTCCATATAGAAGCATAGTCTGGGATTATTTTTTTTTAACCTCCCCCATGTTAAACTTTTACCACCTTTTTCATTGTTCCTGTTCTGTCTTCCTTGAACAGTGTATGTCTGCTGTTGAACAGGTTTGTACTGAAAATTAAATTTTGCAGTACTTTTCAAGGACAAGGACAATAAAGTTTGATTATATTCTATTCTACATAGCATGTGCTGCGAGCCATTGCCATGCAAACAATAAAGAAAAGCATCAACCAGAGTTACTTTAGTATAAAATCTCCTGGGAGTCAAAGTGTAAAATGCAATTTATCGTCCTAATTAGGATTGTGACAATGCATCAGGGTAGAGAGGTAAGATTGTAGTTGGTACAAAATGTGGTTACTAGACCTTTGACTAGGACAAGAAAGTTTGATCATATTACGCCTATACTGACCCACTTGCAGTGGCTCCCGGTACACTTAAGGTGCGATTTTAAGATGTATTACTTACGTACAAAATGCTAAATGGTTAAGTACCATCTTATCTTGCTGATTGTATTGTACCCTATGTTCCATCCCAAAATCTAAGTTTCAAAAACACCCTCAGAGCCCCAAAAAAGTCTGCAGGCTCAAGAGCGGTTTCTATTCGGACCCCAGTACTCTGAAATGTCCTACCAGCAACAGTTAGAGAGATAGAAGCATTCAAGTTAAAACTCATTTATATATTCTAGCCTTTAAATATACCCCTTTTTAGACCAGTTAATCTGCAGCTTTTCTGCTCTGTCCCCACTCTCCTGCCCAAAGAGGATACCAGGTAGCCACAGTTAATTTCTAGAGACGAACCAATCTGAAGGGAGTGTTAGCTGACCCGAACTGAGACCCAAGATGGACCACTCTTCCATGCACAGCTATACACATCTCTGCGTAGCTGACTGGATTAGCCTATAAGAAGATACACTCCTGTCATGACTATTTGCTGGTTTCCCAATAGACTGGACTCCTACTTTATCTATTAATCTAACAACAAATGAATCAATTTAATAACTGTTTCAACAAATGAATCAATTTAATAACTGTAGCCACTTGACATCCATTGCAGGCGATCACCCTGGAAGGGGGGGGGTCCCTACATCCGTGATCTTTTCTCAAGGTTTCTTCTGTTTCCCCCTACTGAGGTTTTTCCTTGCCCAGATTGGCATGGCTTTTGAGCAAGATAGCTGCAACTGTTTCTCTCTGCTGAAAGGCCTAATGAAATCCACTAAAATCATCAAAATGCACTGACATCCAACAAAAGTCAAGATTGCTCGAAGAACAATGACTACCAACACAAAGTTAGCAGCTGAAATGGCGGGAATTAAAGATTCCCTAAACTTTATGTCAAGGGAACTCAGTGAAGTGGTGCAACAACAGAGGAAACCGACAGGCCTCATGAAGGAGATCAGGCAGCTAAAGGCTATCATCCAACAAAAGAATGAACGGATTGAGCTCCTAGAACAAAGGGTTGATGACTTGGAACAGTATTCCAGAGCTGATGACCTTGTGGTCACCGGCCTGGAGACCAGGCATCGGAGTTATGCCCGGGTTGCTGGCCCACCTGATGACCAGCATGTGAGGATGCACCATCTGAGGAGCTTTACACCCTCGAGCAACAAGTGGTATGCTACGTGAAGAGTAAACACATTTCTTTGGACAGTCAGAGCATATCAGCATATCACATTCTTCCAAGTAAGGACAAAAAAAAACAAGCCTAAAGTCATCATCAAGTTTGCAAATAGAAAGCACAAGGTGGTAAATTCGGAAGGAAGCCAAGAAATTTAAAGGCACTGGAGTTTATCTTAATGACCACCTGACAAATAAAAATGCGGAAATTGCTTGGACCAGCCAGATCCTCAAAAAGCAAAATAAAATCCAATCAACGTGGACCAGGAATGGAAAAGTTTTCATCTGGACGAACAGACCACCAGAACAAGCCAAAGTGATTGTAATGAGAACATTGAAAGACCTAGATCAGTACAAATGAAAATAGTGAGTGCATTTTTCTTTTTTGCTTGATTATTGGATCTCCTGTAAGGAACTCATGACTTTTCCTTTCAAGACTGAAGCCCTTTCAAGTGTTGATTATACAGAAAGTGGCACATTTGGTTTTGGAGAATGAAGTGGATCCTGAGACTCATCCAAAGACTCCAGAGGCACATTTGATTTTGAGAATGAAGTGGATCCAGAGACTCATATATTTAAGCATATCAAGGATTCTTGCCAGTATTATACTGAAGAACAACTTGATGACGTACGCATAGAAAATACATATTCTTTGATTCATTTTAATTGTAGAAGTCTACCAAAACACTTTTCTAAAATCAAAACATTTTTTGGAGTCACTTTAAAGGTAGATTTAAGATAATTGCTTTATCTGAAACATGGATAAAGAAAGGCAAGGAGGTTGATCTGAAATTAAAGGGCTATGATCTGTATGTCCACTAGCAGAGGCAATAGGACTGGAGGAGCGGTGGCCCTCTATATATATATAATAAACTAAAATGCAGACTAGTTAAATGTATGACATTGGCCATAAATGATTTAATGGAGTGTGTAGCTGTTGAGATAGAAACATAGAATTGGAACAAAACAGAAACATTGTTGTTGCATGTGAATATAGAAAACCAGGATCAAAAGTGGAAACAGTCATGGATAAATTAGAGTGTATGATTAACGGTCTAAATAAAAAAAAGAACTCTCGTAATTTGTGGAGATTATAATATTGATCTTCTAAAGGTAGATTCACATAAACAAACCTCCGATTTTTGTTGAGATATTATATGAAAAAGGGCTGTACCCATTAATTGCAAAGCCTAGCAGAATAACCACAACTAGTGCAACCTTAATAGACAATATCTTTACAAATGTTTTAGGGATTCACATTACTACTGGGTTAGTGATAAATGACATAAGTGATCATCTGCCTATATTTGCAATATTTGACTATCAATTGCCTTAAAGAACATACCATCAAATATTTAAGAGGAAACGAAGTGTCAATCATATTAACAAGTTCAGGAATTACCTATTAAAACAAGAGTGGAAAGAGGTGTACACAGACGATATAAACACTGCCTATGATTATTTTCTTAAACATTATATTACTCTGTATAACAAGCATTGTCCTGAGGTTCCATGTAGATCTAAACAAATGCAAAACAATGCACCTTGAAAGACAAACAGTTTGAAAAATGCATGTAAAAAGAAAAATAGACTTTATAAGGAGTTTATCAAATCAAGAACAGAGATTGCTGAAAAACGCTATAAGAACTACAAAAACAACTTGACCAATACATTGAGACAAGCAAAAAGGGAATATTACAAAAGAATGTTGCATGAAAATAAAAATAACAAAGGCTTCATGGAATATTTTGAATAAAGCAATAGGGATATTATTCCTCCATCTGCTCCTTTCTGATCATGGAAATGTATAAGAAACAAAAAAACTATCAAAAAAACAATGAAAGTGTGAACTGTACATGGCTAGTATATATGCATTTTCATAAAGGAATTTAAAAAAATGAAATGGGTTTAGACATCGTCATGAGTTTGTGACGCCCTTTGGGGCACTCATGATTAGGAGCTATACAAATATAATTTAATTGATTGATTGAACTCCAAAAACTAAACTTGTATATCATATATGTTACAAGTGCATTGTCTGGCAACACCCGCTCAGCATATTAAACCATGCACGAACAACATTGTCTTTCATGGCTTAATGCCTATTGATGGACCCAACCAGATGTAAACAAATGAGGTCTCTCCATACTGGTGAGTGCAGAATGTAGTGTGGACGACTAGATCATTTAAAAAGTCCTCGATGTTGAATCTTTTAAATCCTGTGAAAAGCCTTAAGAGCGTATCATGTCCACTCCATCACATTAAGTTATTTTTTGATGATATCTGGCTTGTATTCCCCTATAAACCTTATTTAAAAAAAATTTTTTTTTAAAAAGACAGTCTGAGATCTTTGCAGTTGCCGCCAAATGAACGGGAGCCGGAAGTAATGAACCATAAGCACGTGGTTGAAACCCAGCAATAGTAAAATCCGACAAGCTGATGATTTTGCAGTAGTTTCCAAAGTTTTTTTCAGTCAACCTGGAACTTGAGTGTAGGGCATATCACGGTTTTGATTATAAAAACTTACTTTATCTTCTTCAGGAAATTCTGTACTCAATTTCTGGTTTCCTCTTCAAAATGCAAGACTGTGTTGGCTTCTCTAACATTAAAATCTGGACTTCGCTGACTTTCTGTGGATCTTCATGAGAGTTGATGGTTCTGTCACTTTTTCACACAATTATCTCAGTAGTATTTTTTGTCTATATTTAACATGTAATTACCACCTCTTTTGGGCTGTCCATTAAACCATCCCATATACTCCAATATCATAATACACAATCTGCCAATTTTTATTTGCTGTTTTGTTTGTGCATGTATGATGTCCTAAAATATACTTTTATTCAGTAGTGCTCGAGTCTTCCTTCTTTTTAACCCCTAACCCCTCTGTTGCGCAGTCTCAACGCTTCAACTCCAATCTTGTCAAGCCCAGTTTCCACAAAGAAATACAGTATGATACTACATTGTATTATTTTAGGGGGATAAATCTTGCTGTGTAAAGCTAAACCTGAAAAAAATCCACTTTTGAGACTACACTACTAATTAACTACAAAGACTTAGGTTTATCTTGGGAGTGGGACTCACAAAAAGATAGAAAAACAAATATATGGGATTGTGATATACATAGAAGAAACAAAAAACAGTAGACATTTCTATTTTTTGTTTTGGAATCACTTCCTTTTTGCATTGTGTCGCATACCTTTTGAAAGAATGGTGGAAGGTGGATCATGGGGTAAAAAGTTTCCTTGACTGTCCAGTAGCACTTCAATGAAATATACAAGAGGAGCAGAACCACCAGAAAAAACAGGGAAAAAGAAGCCAGGAAGTACACAGTCCTCTTCCCCAATGGGATAGTGCCTGTTTAAAATGATAAACCACAAAATTAATAATAATAACAATAATTAATTTTATGTATAAAACACTTTACATTCTAAAAAAAAAATCTAAAAGTACTCCAATGGCAAGTTAAAAGCACACAAAAAACATACACTAAGAATACGATATAAACTAAATGCCCTATTTATCAGGTTTTTTAAAAATATTTCCACAGACTGTGGTGCTCTCAGTTTGTCTGGAAGAGCATTCCAGAGCCGTGGAGTAGCCACTGAAAACGCTTGATCTCCCATTCTCCCATTTTGTGGTGTGTATTTGTGGATCAAAGGTTTCTTGATGTAGATTGCGGCGTGAGGAGTTCTTTGAGATGATGTGGGGCGTGTCCATGAATATATTGGTGGGTCAACAGGCATTTTGTTTTCCATGCGGTGGTGGATGGGAAGCCAGTGGAGTGTCCGGAAAATAGCGGTAATGTGTTCATACTTGCAAACCCTCATCAGGATCCTTGCAGCACTGTTTTGGATGTGTTGGAGTTTTTGAAGGCTCCCATGAGGGATCCCGGTGAGGAGTGCATTGCAGTAATCAAGCCTGGTGGAGACAAAGGCATGGAGCAACTTTTCAGCACCACTAAAGGAAAGGAAGGGGCAGAGTTTAGCAATATTCACTGGGGTGAGTTTTTCCTTGCCCTTATGTGGGCTCTGTACCGAGGATGTCGTTGTGGCTTGTGCAGCCCTTTGAGACACTTGTGATTTAGGGCTATATAAATAAACATTGATTGATTGATTGATATTCCTGAGGTGAAGAAATGCCATTTTGCAGAGATAATGGACATGGGTATGAAATGACAGATGGGGTTCAAATTTGACTCCCAGATTTGTAACAGAGGAGGAGAAGGTTAATGGAGTGGCCAGAAAAAGTGATGCAGTTTAAAGGGGAGAAGTGAAGTTGATGAGGGGTGCCAATTTGGATGGCTTCTGTTTAGCTGGAGAAAGTCGTTTGACATCCACACCTCTATCTCCTCCAGACAAGAGGTGAGCTCTGATGGTGGCGTAGTAGGGCTGGGTCCAATCTCAGATAGAGCTGAGTATCATCAGCAAAGCAGTAGAACGCGACTCCATGCTTTCTGTATGACGTGACCCAGGGGGAGAATGTAGATATTAAAGAAGGACGGACCCTTGTGTGGTAATGGTGTGGGGCTGTGATTTAGTGTCCCCAAGGGCCACATACTCAGCCCTATCTGTAAAATAGGACTCAAGCCTGCAGAGACTTCCAGTCTGAGGCACTGCAGGCTCCAGTCCAGACAGAGATTATTGCCGTTTTCGGTGTATGTGGGACTCGTATGCTCTGGAGAGAGTGATTTATTATTTTGGTGATGAAGGGGCTAATGTCGGAGGCATTCGTTTTTATCAGGGGGGTGGGAGAGGATCCAGGGGGCATGTTGAGGGCTTCATCTTCCGGATGATGTCTCGCTGTGGTAAAGCAAAGCTTAGAAAGATGACTGGCTTTGGTTTGGTGAGTTCAGGGGTGGAAATGATGTTTACCCTTGAGGTGAAGTTACTTTGTGGTGTTATTGCAAGTATGGGTTTGGGGTTTGAGCAGATGATTGATTATAAAGAAAAGTTGCCAGGATTATTGCTGATCATGCTACAATAATATTGTGATCTGGCAGTGGCAAGTGCTTTGCTGTAGCTGTTTCAGTGTTCTCTACAGACAATTTTGTGGACATTTATGCCCGTTGTAAATTGTTTTCGCTCAAGAGCTTGCCCAGCCGATTTCATCTGCCGGAGATCACTCGTGAACCACGGGGCAGACGTTTTGAAGGTGACCACATGCGACCTGACAGGAGCATGTATCACAACGATGTTCTGGAGACCATTATTATAATATTTAACAGAGTCACTGACTGAGGAAAAGTGGGAAACAGTAGACAGGTTGTTAATGTCCAAGTTTAAGTCAGTGGGATTTATGTTTTTTAAATTCCTGAAATAGATACTACGATGTGGTTGGAGTATGTTCAGTGAGTGTGGAGATCCATTGAAATGATTTTATGGTCAGAGACATCCAGGTAGGGTTGTCCCGATACTAATAGTTTGGTACCGGTACCAAAATGTATATCGATACTTTTCCAAATAAAGGGAACTACGAAAATGTTTTAATTCTGGCTTTATTTTAACAGAAAATCTTACAATGCAATAAACATATGTTTCCTATTGCACTCAAAGAACAATTGTAGAAGGTTAAGATATAAATTAAAGGGCATTAAACACATTGTGTTTTTCTTGTTGGACTCAAAGAACAATTTACAATTTTCCATAATCAAGAATTAGATTAGAATATAATAAAAAGGCTTTATTAACATAATATTGAATTATTTATGAATTAATGGTTGCCAATCCTGGTCCGTGCTTTAAGAAAAATAAAATTATTAGTAAGTACTAAAACAAAAATATGGATAAATGTACCGAGATAAGCCATGTAGCAGGTAAAACACACATTTGTTAAAGATAAAACACAAGTCATAGCAATTTGTTACCAAACTCAGTCATTTTACTTGCACTAGTTGCCGTTAGATGGGTGGTCTTAATGACGCTAATATTTGTCATCAATCCAAGCGTCTGAGTGACGTCAGTGAGTGAGTGGGCGAGCAGAGAGAGAGAGCGGTAGCGCATGCACTGCGCAGTAAAAAAATAAAAACTAATAATAAAGCAACCAGACGTCTGCGCTGTGCTCCTTGACTACAGTTTGCACCGGAGCAGAACAGCAGGTGTAACAACTGCATTACCTGTCACTCTTTATAATTCATTGTGCAGATTTGAATGTGTATTATTTAAATGTTAACTTATGTTTGAAGCAAATGTGGTAATACTAATTGCCACATTTGGCAAGGCGTGTTTAAAAGCAACACTTGAAACGCGGCACTTCCTTATTTAAAGCGTCACCTTTATCGATAGTTTTGAAACCCAAATACCTTGACATTGCGCTTCACCCACCCTCTTTATTAACCAGTAGATATGTCGTTTTTTGCCATACTTCCTCTCCAAGATTTTATTGCTTGTATGCACTTTGTAAGTGCGTTTTGACCCACTCAACATCATGCGCCTCGGCTCTGCAGTCACCGTCGCAGATGAAAGAACGAAAACGGTACTTTCCAAAGGCAGTATAGTACTGATTTCAATCAATTAGTATCGCGATACTTTATTAGTACCGGTATACCGTACAACCCTACATCCAGGTCATAAACATGGGGGTGAGACATAGGGACAGAGTCAGTGATCATTAGGTCGAGGGTATTGCCCTTCTTGTGAATGGGGACCTCAACATGTTTGAGATTGGAGCAGTCCAGGAGCTCCAAAAATTCAGCAGCATAGGGATTTGAGGGTGTGTTCATATGGATATTTAGGTCTCCAAGTGTCAGTATACTAGGTGATGATGCGCAGAATGATGAGAGCAGTTCGCTCATTTCTGTGATAAAAATCTGGTTGTTGTTATGGTGGGTAAATAAGGAGTATTGTTATAGAGAGTGTGTGTTTACATTTAACTGCGAAACATTCAATTGTGTAGCGTTTTGGGAGAGAATGATGAATTATGGACTTCAGTTTGCTAAAGCATTAATTGAAGCAAACTGTGGCTAACAGCCTGGACAACAACACATAACTTAACTGTATTTACAATGACCCCATCAGACTGTGAAGATATTGCAATAAGAATTAATAGCGATAAACATTGAATATTAAGAGTATGTGAAAGTCCGACTCCTACCTAGTTTACTTTTTTGACGCCTGAATGTTTTGCAGTCAATCAGAAACATCAAAAAGCTCAAATGCGCTAAACATGGCAAAGTGTGGCAACAGAGTGTTTTGCATATTACCCATCATGTTTTGTAGTGGCATAGGATAGGTGTAATTATAACATGTCTACGGTGCTTTGACATTTTATAATGTCCACAAGGTTCAGTGGGTATGTTACTTTGTGTGGCATATGTGTGTTGAGTTGATGTGTTGGTTTTTGTTAGTCACACTTTAGGTGAGAAAGGTTGTTCGAATTGTTACATATTAATAGATGTGTAGACTACAAGCACATGATGAACACAGTGAATAGCTAACCGTACTCACTTTAAATAACTCTTGGAATTTGACATTATTGTAAATTCTACAAGGATAACAATACCTATGAGATATCTTACGGGTCAGCAGACCGTATTTTGACCATCTCCTGCCCTATAAGTTCACATTTCGAAATCATTTGGCCATTGTCTATGCGCACAGTCGTTTTAACTACAATACCAAGGTGTTAACAACATGTAGTTTCAGTTTTGAAAAGTCAGCCTCAATAAAACAAGATGCAAGAATTGTGTCTTAAAATGTACTAAAAGGTACTTAAAATGTATTACCTTCAGTCTGAATGCACTTGGATAAAGTGAATGTACTGCTCTTATTGTAGAAGTCGAAACGTGACTGGACCCTTACACAGTAGAATGTCCAAGATTTAAGGTTTGTCAGAGTCATTTCAGACTCATCGCTCTTCAAAATCTTGGGTTCTAATACCTGAAAGAGAGGTGGAAGTTGTTATTTACCAGTTTAAAGCATATGTATGAGATCACTTTTATAAACCAGCAAACTTTTGTTTTCATCCTGGACACAAAGCGTGAAAAGGGTATGCCAAATGTACAATATGTGAAAATACACAGCTACTGTATATTCAGTTACTCAAAACATACATTCCTACATTTACTAGAGCAAATGCCCTACACCCGGCTTTCCTTTAAATTTGTAATCCCACACTGCTTAACTCTGTTTTTGTTGCCTGCCATCAATTTCAGAGTCTACGTGGTTCTGTTATAAGACCATCTTTTGTAAGCTGTGTGGTTGTCAAGATGATTTTTCATTCATTCATACAAAAGTGAAACGTCAAGTTATTGTTGGAGTGGAGATGTGCGGCTCAATCGCCAACCAAGTGAAAAATTACGTGATCGGCAATTATGATTAATGCTTTTTATTACCGAGCAGCTGGCAGCTAATTATGTGTCTCCATATACAGTGGGGAGTCACTTCCCTAAAATAAAAATAATCACCCCATTACGGAAAATAGACTACATTTCATAGTGTCTTTTAAATATCATTATCAAGTATATTGTCACTGGAGGACTCGGCTAAACATTTTAAACACAAAGAGCAACCCATGAACAGGCATGCTAATAACTATGCTAACCTGGCTTTAAATAACACAATTAAATAATTAAGTGCCTAGTAAACTTCAAGAAGTGTAGATGGAACCAATTTACAGTAGACAGTAAGCAGTTATTAACAGGTCATTATACAGTAAATGAATTAGTGTTCTCAAGAGAGGATAATATAACAACAACTGTTGGTGTGTCCGCAATGTCGCAGTCAGTACGCGACACGTAAGAGGAAGAATCGTCCGCCAATTGGTGGTGTCGATATTACCGGTCATATCAGTATATAAGGGTTACTTGAGGGATCAAATCAATATTTTAATTTTCTCAAAATCTTTTTCTGTTGTTTTTGTTAATGTTTATAAACTCCGGAAATAATTCCCTGGACACAGGAGGACTTTGAGGGAAAAAAACAAAGGGTTTAAATGAGTAGAAGTTACAGTAGTACCGGTAATTTTTGCTTTTGTTTAATTATTGTGTACTATTGACTTTGTTTTTCTCAACCATGTGTATGTAAAAAAGAGAATAAAGTCCTAGTTTAAATATTGTGTTGATTTTGTTACTCCCCATAAATATAGAAAAAAATGTATGGTTAACACATTTGATTGGTATCGGCTGATCTCACTCGCGTATGTATGATGGGTATCAGAATCGGCAGTGTAAAACTTTGATTGCAACATCCTTAATTTGGAGTTCAATTAATATTTACCGAAACGGTTGATGTCAATAAACCCACAAGAAATTGTCGATGGAGTTGTGTTGTTGTCAGAACATCTACTATTTATGACAAGAATAATTGGGAAAACTTACCTGCATGTCTTCATTGCGTTCCCAGTACAAGATGTTGTAGGACAACTTGGAAAATTCTTCCGTCATGGAGCAATTTGAACTGGTCAGTGGATCAGAGATGTAAACCGAGAGGTTGCTTCCATGAGGAGCCAGGCGCACATTTGATGGCGGACCAATTGTCGCTAGAAGACAGGAGACAAAGGAACTCTAAGAACTAGGGACCTCCATTATTACACATATGTAAATTGGCAAAAACAAAGCCTAAACAAGCAACTGAGAAATGTACTTGCAGTAAAATGTGTAAGCAAACTACTATTTTTTGAGAACAGTGACAACAGAGTGAAGTTTGTGCTTCAACAACTGGTTGTCCTCTTAACTACACGAGCAGCAGAGACGCAAACAAAAATCACACACATCAGATTCTTTTAAATCCAATTTGGTGTCAAGCAGAATGTCGACAGACTTTATGCGCATGCTGTCTTTATTCTCGGTCTGTGTCTACAGCGACACGTGTAGGTGTGGCATATATGTTACATCATTTTCACCCAGTAATCCGTTCGCGTTTATTAATTAATGGACGCAATTTTTTTTCTCTCTCGTTGTGTTTTTGTCTTTTTCCTCTTTCTCCCACCCCACCCTTCTCTTCAGAGCAACAGATGTGGATCTACTGCCGAGTGAATCTTTCTGAACATCAGTCAGTACACCTTCCCATGGCCTTTCCAGACAGGATAAGTAGACCATCTCTTGACCGTTCTAAAATCTCAGCAGGCTCTCTCTTTAAATGTGCTCATATTATTAAGACTTTTAGCCAGTCAAATGGGGTGGTAGATCTATGGAGATGTAAAAATCTAACACTGAAGGAGTTTTCTTTTCTTTTTTTAACGGCATATCAGATATATTCAAGGATTTTTCCCCTTGTAGACACAAAAATCCTTCCACTTGTTAAAATGTGCAATTATGATAGTATAGTCATCTCTGACCACTCACCAGTCATCATGGAGCTTTGGCTCCAGAACACTGTAGCCACAAGGCGCAACTGGCATCTCAATTTTACACTCTTAGCAGAAAAGGACTTTGTGGACTTTATTTTGTCTCAGATTGACTTTTTCCTTGAAACTAACCAGATAGCAACATACTTACCTTATGGGGAACACTTAAAGTATACTTGAAGGGTCAGATGATAGAATACACATCTCGACTGAACAAGAGCAGGTCAAAACACTTCACAGAATTAACCACGCTTATTCGCGACGTTGATCAACAACTCTCTGACTCGTCATCGACAGAACTCCGCAGGAAGAAGATTGCACTGCAGACAGAATTCGATCTTTTTGCTTCTAAACAGGCTGAAGAAAACATTTTAAAATCAAGACAAAGCCACCACAAACATGGAGAACGTGCAAGTAAGCTGCTTTCTCGTCACCTACCCAAATTCTCGGCTGCCACCTATATCACAGAAATTAAAGCCACTGATGGCACCATCAAATCACACCCAAAAGACAAACGATCAGTTAAAAATTTTTTACTCCTCCCTATAAAGCTCGGAGAGTGGTCATGCAAACCATTTTGTAGAAAATCTGGATTTGCCCACCCTAACTGACAAACATAAATCCAGCCTAGAAAAGCCAATATCTGAAACTTAAATTGGCCAAGCAATTAAACTAATGAAAAATAGAAAAGCACCAGGCCCAAAATGTTACCCTATTGCATTTCATAAGACTATTGCCAGTAAATTGACACCATTCCTTTGCTCCGTCTCCAAATAATTGTTTAAAGAAAAAAAGCTCCCTGCATCTATGACCCATCCATCCATCCATCCATTTTCTACTGCTTGTCCCTTTCAGGGTTGCGGGGGGGAGCTGGAGCCTATCTCAGCTGCATCTATGACCAAAGCCTCAATTTCTGTTCTACCAAAAAAAAATAAAGACTTAGTCAAGTGCGAATCATATTGACCAATCAGCTTACTCACATGTGACAACAAAATACTTACAAAAATCTTTACCCTACAATTAGAATCTGTTTTACCAACTATTGTGCACCCTGACCAAACAAGTTTCATAAAGGGCAGGCTGTGGTATCCCAACTTCTTTAATATTGTCAAGTCGCCAGCTCATCGCAGGGCCAACACAGATTGACAGACAACATTCACACTCACATTCACACATTAGGGCCAATTTAGTGTTGCCAATCAACCTATCCCCAGGTGCATGTTTTTGGCGGTGGGAGGAAGCCGGAGTACCCGGAGGGAACCCACGCAGTCACGGGGAGAACATGCAAACTCCACACAGAAAGATCCCGAGCCCGGGATTGAACTCAGGACTACTCAAGACCTTCAACACAGATTGACAGACAACATTCACACTCACATTAGGGCCAATTTAGTGTTGCCAATCAACCTATCCCCAGGTGCATGTTTTTGGCGGTGGGAGGCAGCCGGAGTACCCGGAGGGAACCCACGCAGTCACGGGGAGAACATGCAAACTCCACACAGAAAGATCCCGAGCCCGGGATTGAACTCAGGACTACTCAAGACCTTCGTATTGTGAGGCACATGCACTAACCCCTGTACCACCGTGCTGCCTCATTAAGCAAATTTGGATTTGGCACAACTTTTATTTCTTGGATTCAAACTCTGTACTCAATGCCACAGGCGTCGATTAGGGCCAACAATATTGATTCCGAGTATTTACAGGACTTGCAAGGTAATTCTCTCCATCATCCAAAAGAACGGTGGGGGGAAGACTTGAGCATGGAGCTTTCTGAGGAAATCTGGCAAAGAGCTATCAAAAGGGTACATACATCTTCAATTTGTATTAGACACGGATTGGTTCAATTTAAGATATTCAACCGCCTGCACTTTTGCACAGTCATACTAACTCAGATATACCCTGATTTAGATCCAAACTGCATCAGATGCCACCATGCCCCTGCGGGACACTGGTTTTAGGCATGTTCAAAATTACACACTTCTGGTCAGATATTTTCAATACATATTTGTAAAAAAAAGTATCAAGCCAGATCCAGTTATCGCAATATTTGGGGTTACCCCTAGCAACAGCAGGCTATCAAAACACCACTAAGACGTCACAGCGTTCTCAATCTTACTAGCTCTCCGACTTAAAATTTTTTGCTGGGTATCGACCAAACCTCCATCCCATTCACTGTGGGTGTGTGAGGTGATGGCTTTTCTTAAACCAGAAAAAAATCAGATGCACAATTCAGGGCTCTGTTAAAAAGTAAAAAAAAAAATTGGTGTCACTTTTTAGAATATTTTACAAGTGAATTTGATGCAACCACCTTAGATCAGTAGCTTTCCACATCTCCAGCCACTCCTGCCCCCTTTCTCTTCCCTTCCTTTACTTATTGTATTTTTATTTTATTTTATTTTTTTTTATGTATTCTGTGCATGGGTTGATAACTTAAATGTAACAAAGGGGGGAAAAATTGTCTATGAAGCATGTTTGTATGTAAATTATATACGGCGCACACTGGAGATGGGATCCATGTATGGCTCCATGCAACTGTGCATACTGTGTCAGTTTCAACTGCCTTGTTTTGTTTGTTCTCACCATAGTTTTCTGAAATCTCAATAAAAACAAATTTAAATAAATACAATCAATTTAACACACTCTAATGTAGTTTAGAAATTGCAGTAGCATTGTTCCCCAACTCACCTTGGTTTGAAATAAAAACAAATAACTAATTATATTTCTATATTCATGCACAATAACAAGGTACCATTAGGACCAGTCCCTTGGCTTGGAAAACGTTGAATAACCCCACTATACAGTATCTGCATGTTTTAATGTAGTTTTAATGTCTAAATGTTTTAATGGAGACAGTGTAAAATGACTGAAAGGACTTCTCCAGTGACAGCAGTACGAGGTCTGTCGACTTAGTTTGAAACGGGTGAACAACGACAAAAGTATGACAATCGGCCAAACACGGTGTAGGCAAACATGGGCTAAAAAACATAAACCCAAATATTTTTTTAAAGTTGATTGTTGCATACTGTTCTAATGTGTGAAAACTTGAGATACGAATATGTTGATTGGCCGTCCAAAATTAACATGGCTTCTCTCACTCATCATTTTGGCAATTTTATGCATTAGAATTTAAAACATTGTAGACTATTCTAAAACACGCCTAGAAATGACCAGTTGGCTGTCGACATTGGCTTAAGTGGGTCCTTTATACAGTAACGTGAGGACCCTTTGAGAAAAAAATGGAACATTAGGAACATTTCTATCAGCACAAAGTGCTGCCACGCAAACCACAAAAGAACATTTTGAAAATCCAGACTACATTTCCTGCAATTGGGTGCATTTTTACATTCAAAATTACTTTTAGATTTATTCCCATCGACCAACCTTTTTTGGCTTTCTTTTTAAAACTTACATGACACAGAATATTTAGGGTTTTTAAGCAGATAATTATCCCTGCAAATGTAATGTAAAAGTCTATATCATGCATGCAAAGAACTAAAAAAATGGTTTCCCATTTGGCAACTCTATTATGGAGGCACACCCTCTCGGGTAAATTACTTCCGGTCTTGTGGCTTCTGTTTACAATCTGTCACGTCAAAAATATACCTTCTCACTGGCTACTAATAAATACTCTATAACTACAACTGGTTCGGAACTAACAGTGTTCGATATGTAACCATCCAAATATGATTAGCAGCAAAGTGGACACGTATCTTGGAGAGCGAATGGAGGCGACAACAAGTAAGCTAGCTAGATGGTTAAATAACAAGTAAGCTTGTTTCGCTGCCCCTGACCGTCTCAGTGCGGCGTTTAGGCAAGAGGAACAGCGAGTACCTGCGGCTGAGGCGAGCATTTAAATAATGTTGTTGTTACATCATATTTTATTGATATCTCATTTAAAAAAACGCAGAAGTGATATTTCGAAGTGAAAAGTAATGTTTAAAAACTTCGTGAAAATTTCACATGCCTGTTTTTAGTAAGAAAAACAGTGGACCGTGAATCGAGTTGTTCGACTTAGACGGGTTGTCGGCATTCAAACATGGTCAGTTTAAATATGTTCTGTTCTATGAGGACTGAAGCAGGAATTATAAAATAGAACAGGTTTGATGTTTTTTGAGGTGAGGCTGATTGTGTGCCATGAAGTAAACCAGTGTCCCTTCATAAACCAGACCCATTGTCTATATTTTGTTTTGGTGCATGATTCGAACTTGCACTCTTCAATTCCCGGCATCCAGTAACTTTTTAAATTAAGAACTGAGCCATTGCTACATAACTTTTGCAATATTCAAAAACAATATTCTACTATTGCTTACCATGCTTCTCAGGACAAAATGTTTTCAGTACCCAGTTGGAGTAATTGCCATTTACATTGGCACGAACACGGAGTGTGTAGACACCCACGTAATGCATACGACACCCAGCAAGATCACATGATTTCAGAGATGTGTTATCACAGGCCGTAGTCCAGGTGTGCTTTGTCTTGGACGACTCCAGCTTGTAGTTCCTGCGGAGAAAATAAAATACCATTTATTTATCATCATCAGTTTAAAACATTGAAGCATTTGTGCAGATGACAAACTTGTGTTGTGCCTGTTGACTGTGTTTGATATTGTTTAAAAGAACACCAAAAGTGGGACAACCAGTGGGATCAGATGACCATGGCTGGAAAGCTGCTGATCAGCCTCATGGGGTCTCAAGCACTGCATGCGCTCCCACAATGTATACAATATGTACAGTCGTGGTCAAAAGTTTACATACACTTGTAAAGAACATAATGTCATGGCTGTCTTGAGTTTCCAATCATTTCTACAACTCTTATTTTTTTGTGATAGAGTGATTGGAACACATACTTGTTGGTCACAAAAAACATTAATGAAGTTTGGTTCTTTTATGAATTTATTATGGGTCTACTGAAAATGTGAGCAAATCTACTGGGTCAAAAGTATACATACAGCAATGTTAATATTTGGTTACATGTCCCTTGGCAAGTTTCACTGCAATAAGGCGCTTTTGGTAGCCATCCACAAGCTTCTGGCAAGCTTCTGCTTGAATTTTTGACCACTCTTCTTGACAAAATTGGTGTTATTGGACTTTTGTTCTCGTCACAGATTGTCCATAACAAACACCATTATCAAACATAAGGGTGTCCATATGTGCACTTGGCACCAGGACACCCTAGGCCGCAGTTCCTTGATCGACTTTGTAGTTGTGTCATCGGATTTGCGGCCTCATGTTTTGGACACTCGGGTGAAGAGAGGGGCGGAGCTCTCTAGCGATGGTGATGGAGGATGCCTGACAGACCTGGCAAGCCCAAACGCAGTGTTAGGATCTGCTGGGAACGTATAGCAGAGTCTCCTGTCAGAGAGAGTTTCAATTCCCACCTCCGGAAGAATTTTGAATATGTCACGAGGGAGGTGCTGGACATTGAGTCCAAGTGGACCATGTTCCGCACCTCTATTGTCGAGGCGGCTGATTGGAGCTATGGCCGCAAGGTAGTTGGTGCCTGTCGTAGGGGTAATCCTAGAACTCGTTGGCTCAGAGGACTCCGGAGGCAGCGGACAGGTACGGACAGGCCAAGCGGTGTGTGGCTTCAGCGGTCGCGGAGGCAACAACTTGGACATATGAGGAGTTCGGGGAAGCCATGGAAAATGACTTCCGGACGGCTTCGAAGCGATTCTGGACCACCATCCGCCGCCTCGGGAAGGGGAAGCAGTGCACTATCAACACCGTGTATGGCGAGGATGGTGTTCTGCTGACCTCGACTGCGGATGTTGTGGATCGGTGGAGGGAATACTTCGAAGACCTCTTCGATCCTACCAGTACGTCTTCCTATGAGGAAGCAGTGCCTGGGGAATATGTGGTGGGCTCTCCTATTTCTGGGGCTGAGGTTGCTGAGGTAGTTAAAAAGCTCCTCGGTGGCAAGGCCCCAGGGGTGGATGAGATCCGCCCGGAGTTCCTTAAGGCTCCGGATGCTGTGGGGTTGTCTTGGTTGACAACATCGCGTGGACATCGGGGGGCAGTACCTCTAGATTGGCAGACCGGGGTGGTAGTTCCTCTCTTTAAAAAGGGGAACCGGAGGGTGTGTTCCAACTATCGTTATAGTTAAAGTACCAACGATTGTCACACACACACACACACACACACACACACACACACACACACACTAGGTGTGGTGAAACTTGTCCTCTGCATTTGACCCATCCCCTAGTTCACACCCTGGGAGGTGAGGGGAGCAGTGGGCAGCAGCGGTACCGCGCCCGGGAATCATTTTTGGTGATTTAACCCCCAATTCCAACCTTTGATGCTGAGTGCCAAGCAGGGAGGTAATGGGTCCCATTTTTATAGTCTTTGGTATGACTCGATAGTCTTTGGTATGACTCGTGGGCTCACACTCCTCAGCCTTCCCGGTAAGGTCTATTCAGGTGTACTGGAGAGGAGGCTACGCCAGATAGTCGAACCTCGGATTCAGGAGGAACAGTGTGGTTTTCGTCCTGGTCGTGGAACTGTGGACCAGCTCTATACTCTCGGCAGGGTCCTGGAGGGTGCATGGGAGTTTGCCCAACCAGTCTACATGTGCTTTGTGGACTTGGAGAAGGCATTCGACCGTGTCCCTCGGGAAGTCCTGTGGGGAGTGCTCAGAGAGTATGGGGTATCGGACTATCTGATTGTGGCGGCCCGCTCCCTGCACGATCAGTGTCAGAGCTTGGTCCGCATTGTAAGTCGGACACATTTCCAGCTTCCCTTTATCACTGATTCTGTTCATAACTTTTATGGACAGAATTTCTAGGCGCAGTCAAGGCGTTGAGGGGATCTGGTTTGGTGGCTGCAGGATTAAGTCTCTGCTTTTTGCAGATGACGTGGTCCTGATGGCTTCATCTGGCCAGCATCTTCAGCTCTCACTGGATCGGTTCGCAGTGGAGTGTGAAGCGACTGGGATGAGAATCAGCACCTTCAAGTCCGAGTCCATGGTTCTCGCCCGGAAAAGGGTGGCGTGCCATCTCCGGGTCGGGGAGGAGACCCTGCCCCAAGTGGATGAGTTCAAGTACCTCGAAGAGTGGATCGTGAGATCGACAGGCGGATCGGTGCGGCGTCTTCAGTAATGCGGACGCTGTATCGATCCGTTGTGGTGAAGAAGGAGCTGCGCCGGAAGGCAAAGCTCTCAATTTACCGGTCGATCTACGTTCCCATCCTCACCTATGGCCATGAGCTTTGGGTTATGACCGAAAGAACAAGATCACGAGTACAAGCGGCCGAAATTAGTTTCCTCCGCCGGGTGGCGGGGCTCTCCCTTAGAGATAGGGTGAAAAGCTCTGCCATCCGGGGGGAGCTCAAAGTAAAGCCGCTGCTCCTCCACATCGAGAGGAGCCAGATGTGGTGGTTCAGGCATCTGGTCAGGATGCCACCCGAACGCCTCCCTAGGGAGGTGTTTAGGGCACGTCCGACCGGTAGGAGGCCATGGGGAAGATCCAGGACACGTTGGGAAGACTATGTCTCCCGGCTGACCTGGGAACGCCTCGGGATCCCCCGGAAGAGCTGGACAAAGTGGCTGGGGAGAGGAAAGTCTGGGCTTCCCTGCTTAGGCTGCTGCCCTTGCGACCCGACCTCGGATAAGCGGAAGAAGATGGATGGATGGATGGATGGATGGATGATGGGTCTACTGAAAATGTGACTAAATCTGCTGGGTCAAAAGTATACACGGTAGGGATGGTGTTCCTGGAATTAAAGGCCTAACCTTTTCACCTTGTGGCCAAACAGCTCAATTTTTGTTTCATCTGACCACATAACTTTCCTCCAGAAGGTCTTATCTTTGTCCATGAAACAAACAATTGTCAGATGAAATAAAAATGTAGCTGTTTGGCCACAATACTATTACTGTTGCATTTTGCCTTTGAGCTGTAATAGCGAATTACTGTCCTGCCATTTCAAATTAACTTAAGTGATAATAAAGTTACCTCTAGAATAAAAAAATATGAATCAAATCAAACTCAAAAAGCCATAACTCACGATATACACTGTGCAGAGAAAGAAACAGCATGGCTGTTTGAAGTACTCTCATCCCAATCCCACTTCAGCGTGTAACAGGTGTTCATGGTAACCAAGTCCACATTCTGAGGTGGGGACAGCTCTGCTCGCCCTAAAACGAAAAACAACAAAAAGACGGGGCACATTAACTCGTAGGCCATGACCTACATGTGTTTTCGTGTTATGCAATTCAATCCAAGACCGAAAGACACAACAGACACACACTCACACAAAGTAATTTTACTTTCGAATACATTGACCGTATTTTTCGGACTTTCGAGCGCACAGTTATATAAGCCGCACCCACTAAATTTTAAAAGAGAGATGATGTAGATCACCTTGACTTGGTCATTTGAAAAGCAGTTTGCCTGTTGAAAAAGTGTGAGCACCCTTGAGCCAAACAGACTCAATAGGTCCACAGTGACGTTTTGGTGAATATACTGAGGATTTAGTGAAACTGAAACAATACAAAAAGAATGCTACTGAAAACACTCCTACAGACATCAAACATGGGGCGGTTTGGTAAGTATGAATAGTTTCAATGACTTGAATATTCAATTCTTCAATGACTGTCGTGGCCAATGACAGTAGGATTGCTCATTTGCATCGCAAAAGTTGTTCTTCTCACTGCGATAGGAATCTGGCAACATCCTTGTCCAGGCACACCCTCCTGGTGTTGGAGTATACATTTTTGAGGTTTTGGCACCAGCTGCTAGACTCGATCTGACCAATCTAAGTCTATAAGCATGAACTGATGAAGCCTACTTGGATGAAAGGCAAAACGTCTTCTAAGGCCATGTCTACACTAAGTCGTTTAACCCCTTAAACAAATAATTATTTAGCCTAAGCCCCGTTTCAGCCACACTAAACCATCGTTTAAGGTTCCCCTCATCGGACAAATTTTTACACGGGTAAGTCAGCCGTGTAATTCTTGAATCTCCGGCACTTAGCTTTGTATGGACTCACTGATCGTTTACTAAGTGAGTTCGGAGAGGAAGTGACGCCAGAAAGACCACGCCCACACAGGAAGTGACGCCAGAAAGCCTGCGCTCCGCACAGGAAAAGACATCAGAAAGAACGAACCAAAAAGTCCAGTTGCGATCGATTGAACGCCCTGAAAATCATGATTAATCAAAACTCAAGAGCCTGATTAATCTGATCTAAAAAAAAAAATCTCTTGACAGCCCTAGTTTTTTTTTTGCATATGACCTGTATAATACATCTGCTTATGCTGGTGTTTTCATATTGTGACTTATTTTGTGTCTTATTTTGATTGTCAGCTAAGTAATGTACAACTCTGCCTCTGCCAATATGTTCAATATTAAAGTGCACCTTTGTTTGTCAATACTTTATTTATCCATTTTGGTTGTGTATATTTGAGGGGTCTACACTTCGTCCTTAACAGAAACAGAACCTACTGTATTGCTTTTGGTTGTGATTTTTATTTAAGTGTAAAAAAGACAAGTATATTTTATTATCATTTGTTTGATTCAATTTAACTTAGACTTAAAAGTTCTAATTTCAAATACAATGTTCAAATATACGACAAATACAAGTTTATTGCATTAGGAAGGATACACATGCACTATTATTATGTATTATCTTTACATCAGTGGTTAATTTGGTTTAAAAAAAAATGTAATAAAAAGATATGGTTCATCTGCAATAATTTGTAGGTCAATATATTGTCGAGCAAAATTTGTTACCATTTTGAACCATCTTGAGCTCTGAGAACCTCCTGAGGACCACACACGGTGAGGCTGCATTTCTGTTTGGTTAGTGCATGTGCCTCACAATACGAAGGTCCTGAGTTCAATACCGGGCTCGGGATCTTTCTGTGTGGAGTTTGCATGTTCTCCCCGTGACTGCGTGGGTTCTCTTCGGGTACTCTGGCTTCCTCCCACCTCCAAAGACATGCACCTGGGGATAGGTTGATTGGCAAAACTAAATTGGCCCTAGTGTGTGAATGTGAGTGTGAATGTTGTCTGTCTATCTGTGTTGGTCCTGCGATGAGGTAGCGACTTGTCCAGGGTGTACCCCGCCTTCTGCCCAAATGCAGCTGAGATAGGCTCTAGCACCCTCAGCGACCCCAAAAGGGACAAGCAGTAGAAAATGGATGGATGGATGGATGGATGGTACTAAAATCTGGAATAGTCTTCCAGAAAATGTGAGACAGGTCTCAACATTGGCAATGTTCAAATCCAGGCTGAAAACACTTATTTAATTCCATCCATCCATCCATCCATCCATCCATCCATTGTCTTGCGCTTATCCGAGGTTGCGCACATGTTTAGTCAGGACTAAACATGTTTAAACTGTGTTTCAGTTTTATGCTCCTCAAATCTGGAATAGTCTTCCTGAAGATATGTGACAGACCTCAACGTTGGCAATGTTCAAATTCAGCCTGAAAACACTTTTAATTGTGCATATGACAACTGAATGTATTTTATCTAAAGCATTTGATTGATTTTAATTAATTATGATTGTATTTTGGACTGAGAAAAACTTTATTGATCCACAAGGGAAATTGTTCTGATTTTCTGATTTTAATTTGAATTATTTTTCTTCTTTTAATTTTCTGTAAAGCACTTTGAATTTTCTTGTGTACAAATTGTGCTTTATAATTAACTTGCCTTGAAAAATGTATGTCGACACACTGTGCAATTACCAAACCCAAAACCAGTGAAGTTGGCAAGACGTTGCTTGGATGGCAACATATGTTGCTCCAAAACCTGTATGTACCTTTCAGCATTAATGGTGCCTCCACAGATGTTTAAGTTACCCATGCCTTGGGCACTAATACACCACTGTACCATCACAGATGCTGGCTTTGAACTTTGCGCCTATAACAGTCCGGATGGTTATTTTCCTCTTTGGTCCGGAGGACACGACATCCACAGTTTCCAAAAACTATTTGAAATGTGGACTCGTCAGACCAAAGAACACTTTTCCACTTTGCATCAGTCCTTCTCAGATGAGCTTGGGCCCAGCGAAGCCGGCAGCGTTTCTGGGTGTTGTTGATAAATGGCTTTGGCTTTGCATAGTAATTAACTTACACTTACAGATGTAGCGACAAACTGTAGTTACTGACGGTGGTTTTCTGAATGGTTCCTGAGCCCACATGGTGATATCCTTTACACACTGATGTCGCTTTTTGATGCAGTACCGCCTGAGGGATCGAATTATTCGGCCTTGCCGCTTACAGTGATTTCTCCAAATTCTCTAAACCTTTTGATGATATTACGGACCTTAGATGGTGAAATCCCTAAATTCCTTGCAATAGCTCGTAGAGAAATGTTGTTCTTAAAGTGTTCGACAATTTGCTCACGCATTTGTTCACAAAGTGGTCACCCTCGCCCCATCCTTGTTTGTGAACGACTGAGCATTTCATGGAAGCTGCTTTTATACCCAATCATGGCATCCACCTGTTCCAAATAAGTGTTTAATGAGCATTCCTCAACTTTCTCAGTCTTTTTTGCCACTTGTGCCAGCTTTATTGAAACATGTCGCAGGCATTAAATTCCAAATTAGCTAATATTTGCAAAAAATAAAGTTCACCAGTTTGAACATTAAGTATCTTGTCTTTGCAGTCTATTCAATTGAATATAGGTTGAAAAGGATTTGCAAATCGTTGTATTCTGTTTTTATTTACGATTTACACAACGTGCCAACATTCACTGGTTTTGTAAATACGAGTGAGTTATTTGGCTTCATCTCATCACGTCTGCATCTCCAGTTCTCACTTCCTTCTAAAATACAGTTTTTTATACGACAGCTCTCAGTACAGGCGGGCACATTCTCTCTCCAATGTAGTTTTGTTTCTTTCATAATAACATTACAACATCAAAGTAAGAGGCAGTAGGACTTGCCAAATAAGTCGGTGACATTATTTTGTTGTAATACAGCAAACGCCAAGGGTAAACATATATTTTTGTTAGTCTGGTCGTTTTCTAGTTCCATTTGAGGTCGATCTGTCACAAGAATTAAAAAAGAATCCGTTCCAACCGGAAACCAGACTCGATACGCATTTGCTAACAGCGTTTCCGCTCATAACATTTTTTTAGGTGTGTCAGTATTCTAGGGAATTCGTCATTCATGCGTATAAAAAAGAACTTACCGTTTATTGGCTGTAGCGAGCAAACAACAAAGAAAAGAAGGAACATGTAGGAACCCCGAAACATTATGTTGGATGGCGACGAGTCAAATTGCTAGTGTCCCGACTCGACTTTTCTTATGTGCGTGTTGAAGATACAAATCATCCACAATGATTAGCAAATGGTTGTATCCAAATCTGAGGTGTTCAGCCGACCAAACATTTCCTGTCCGATGGGGCCTGACGACATCCCACCGTAAGAAGATCCTCTTCGAGCCGCGACCATCTTTTTGAACTTGGACC
This sequence comes from Nerophis lumbriciformis, assembly GCF_033978685.3. Classification (NCBI taxonomy): domain Eukaryota; kingdom Metazoa; phylum Chordata; class Actinopteri; order Syngnathiformes; family Syngnathidae; genus Nerophis; species Nerophis lumbriciformis. Next base: position 21,231,619 of record NC_084578.2, on the reverse strand, counting down.
GTGTACTCGTCCTCGCACTTCCTGCTTCTGTCACGTGTTCTCACTTTGCTGACGTCAGGACCGGAACAGAAATAGAGCGAACGTGAACACAATTTAATTTAAATTATTTACATGTGTGACTTTTTGTACTGTTTCTGTACTTATTTTGATTATTATTATTTCTCGATTGTTTGTAAATGTTGCAGTTTATAAATAAAGGTTTATAAAAAAAAAAGTAAAAAAAAAAACCGTGAACACAATTTTTAATTTGTTACCATTTTGAGCGCTTTATCATTATGTTTTTCCCCATATACCTTAATTTATAAAGTCTAACATTTATAAACATATGAAAACATGAAATAACAAGGACCATTAAAAAGAAACAAAAACCGTACAATATAGCGCTAGGGGGTTGTTAATTCATCCATCCATCCATCTTCTTCCGCTTATCCGAGGTCGGGTCGCGGGGGCAGCAGCCTAAGCAGGGAAGCCCAGACTTCCCTTTCCCCAGCCACTTGGTCAATCTCCTCCCGGGGGATCCCGAGGCGTTCCCAGGCCAGCCGGGAGACATAGTCTTCCCAACGTGTCCTGGGTGTTCCCCGTGGCCTCCTACCGGTCGGACGTGCCCAAACACTTCCCTAGGGAAGCGTTCGTAATTATAATACAATGTAAAACACACACACACACACACACACACACACATACAGACATACACACATACATATATATATATATATATATATATATATATATATATATATATATATATATATATATATATATATATATATATATATATATATATATATATATATATATATATATATATACATATATATATATATGTATATATACATACATACATATATACATAGTAATGTGTATAGTTATGGCTCACACAAGTTCTGTAAATATTTTATATTTGGAGCATAGCATCATAGTTTTCACAGCTTTTTGGTTGCTGGAGGTAGATAGCGTTTTAAATTAAAGTTCTAACTCTTTTTTTAAAGGCACAAAAAACCGATTGGGTGTTGAGAATCTTACTTTTTTTTTTTTGAATATGTATCCATTTGATAGGGAAATCATAATACAGGTACTGAGAAAATAGGCACTTTTTTCCCTCCCCCTCCTCAATTTTTTTTTTAAAATACAATGAAATTAAAAATGAATAAATAATAATAATTAAATAAATAAGAATAACCCCCCACACCCCTACATTTCAGTCACAGTGGGCAGCAGAGCCGGCCCAAGGCATAAGCGTACTAAGCGCTTGCTTAGGGCCCCGCGGCCACCAGGGGGCCCCCAAAAGCAATTAACAAAAAATTCTTATTTTTTATTTTTTGCATGTATGAGTCTGACTGATGATTTCTAAATGATCAAAGATATATTATTGTACAAAAACACAATTTTAGGTCAACAGAGTGCTGCTGCTGATCTAGGCTTAGTGATTCTTCCTGCCTCTCTTTAAATGTAAAGCTGCCTCTGCTGCACCTGTGACGTTTGCCGCCTGCTATGGCGTCACATTAGTGCCAAAAATCCGAGCGCATAAAAACTGTTATCGCGCGCTGATTCTCCACTTCGTGCGCGCGCGCGACACCCTTTTGCGCGCGCGTGGTGCCTTTTTGCGCGCGTGCCGTCTCGGTCTGTGTGCTGGCATGTTTCGTTTTGGCACTTTGGGGGTGGGTATGCTTAGCCGGCCCCTTCTTTCTGATTGGCCAGACGAAAAATGCTCAGAGATAATCAGAAGTATAGCAGGGCGGGTCATCGTCAATATGTATCAAGATTGTTATAGGCGCAAAGTTTTCACTTCTTCTTGAACATTTGTTTTCTAATTTATGGAATTTCTTTTGATTCAGCCATAAAATTAATGAAATAATCTTTGAATTTAGTTTTTAAAATGTTAAAAATAGCCTTTTAATAATGTATTCTGAAACAGTTTAAAATAATCAGAGAACTGACTAACACTGACCCTACACAACTATGTTGCACAATTAAGTCATTTTTTTTTATAGCGAAAGAGGTAAGTTCAACAGGTGCAGCATCCTATGTCATATCTACATGTAATAAGATTTGTAACAAGGCAAACCGTTTGTAAATTGGTCGAAAATCGAGCAAGTTATGGTAATTTAATTGGTACATGTACTAATTAAATTACCATGACTTGCTTTGACATCAATGTAATGATTGAGGCTAGCTGTCCGAGGTAAGATGGCTACAACGTTGCTACGCTGGAGAATGATTGGTCTTATGAAAAATGCTCAGAGCCAATCAGAAAGGAGGGGCCGTCTAAGCATACCTGCCCTCAAAGTGCCAAAAAGAAACATGACAGCGCGAGGAGAGATGCCAGGAGTACACAGAGAGCGCACAGACCGAGACGGCACGCGCGCAGAAAGGCACCGCGCGCGCGCAAAAAGACACCACGCGCGCGCAAAAGGGTGTCGCGCGCGCACGAAGTGGAGAATCAGCGCGCGATAACAGTTTTTATGCGCTCGGATTTTTGGCACTAATGTGACGCCATATCTTTCCTCTCAGATTCAGACAGGTGATCAGAGGACCACTGTCTATTAAGGAGAACTTTTCATTCCCCAAACGGCATGATGGCCGAAGTTTTCATTATCATTATACCTACAGACAGCTAGTCAATGGGGAAAAAGTCAAGCGTAGCTGGCTGACTTATTCAATAAGTAAAGATGCAGTCTATTGCTTTTGCTGCAAATTATTTTCCAAAAAGTCCTTAAAACTGGCAGCCGAGGTACAGCGGGATTGGGTCAATATAGGTGCACTGCTGAAACAGCATGAAAACAGTGAAGATCATTGTAGCAACATGGTGAAATGGAAGGAATTTGCCTTGCGTCTTTCAAAGGGGAAAACTATTGATGAATTTAACTTCAGTAGACTGCGCTCTCTTTGTACAAAGTAAACATTAAATATGAACAATTAACTAAAAATATAAACTAGTAATTAAAGACTAATAAGTACAAGACTGATGAGACAAGATGACACTTTTACTGTAAATACAAAGCTTTATCACTTGGACTGTTCAACCCCAGGCCACTCTTGCAGCTGAATGTTTTCTACATTTTAAGATTAGGAACCATATGTGGCACTCTGGACATCATTCGTTCATTCATTGGTATTATTTATGTTCTTAACTGGGCCACCCCCATATCTTTATAAATGACATGTCATTTGTAAAGACATGCCAGGCTGACAATAGGATAATGTAAACAATACTGCCAGAGCCGCAATGAGTTTATAGTAGGTGTGTGAATGATCAACAATCAATATTATTGGCAGAAATAGAGGGCCCCAAAATCAAATTTTGCTTAGGGCCCCATGGAGGCTTGGGCCGGCACTGGTGGGCAGCAATGTACTGCCTTCCTCTTTACCACAAGCAGATAGAGAATCACACGAACTGACTAAAATAAAATAAAAAGTAACAAAAAGAAAAAATTACAAACATACAGATTAGTGTCACTGAATAAAACAATTAAAAAAAGAGTTGAGGTAAGTGGAAAGGATCATTGTCAACAGTGAGTATGACATTTATCCTGTAATGTATTTAATTTAGCTATGTAACTAATCATACAGCCCCAGGTCAAGTCAAATTGTTTTGGTGTACCCCTCAGATTATATTTAATTTTCTCTAAATCTAAGAAAAACATGAGGTCCTTAAACCATAGGGAGGCCTTGGGGGCAAACTGTGATTTCCACTCCAATAAATGTTTTCTACGAGCTATTAATGATGCAAAGGCGATACTATCCCTAAAAGTGTGCATAATTTTTTGATAGTTTCGTGTAATTCCAAAAATAGCCAATTCTGCACAAGGTATCAACTTAAAATTTAGTGCATCTGCAAGATGTTTAAAATATTAATCCAGTCGGCGTTCAGACAGGGACAGGACCAGAACATGTGTGTCATGTTTGCAGGAGTCAATTGACATGGATTACCTTACATTTATGAATATAAAACTTAGCCATTATTATAATGAGGTTGCAAAGGTAAAATTCCTTTCCAAGTTTTTTCTCGTACAGTGCAAATCCAAATAGCACATCTTTAAAACAAAGCACAAATGTGTCATGAATATTCTCCAAGATGAAACGACAGATGCCCTACCATAGTGATCGAGTGCTTTCACAAGTCCAAAACAGGTGGTAAACAGTCTCTGGATGCATGTTACATAAGGTGCAGGTAACATCAATGTCCTTCTTGTATCTAACCACCACAGTCTTTACAGGGTAATGACGATGAAGGATTTTGAAAAAAATCTCTTTGACTTTGTTCGCAAGTTAGGAAGAGACCACGTTTCGACCAATCAGATGTCATTCACAACATTATTCCAGAGCGCAATTACATAGGAGGCCGAGTCTGGCCGACACACAATCATTTTGGAATAAGCTGCGGATTATTCTGATCAAAACAAAGCTTCCCCACAAAAGTGTCAAGTGGATCATTCAAAATAGTTACAGCAGAAAGAGGAAATGAATAAGCCCTGTACAACATAATAACACCTGTTGGAATGGCATCAAAGACAATGACAAACGTTGAGGAATTTCTGGTAATTAAAAAGTTTACCTTCCTTATTGAAAAGCTGACTCACCAAAATAATACCATTCTTGAACCAATTGTCAAGGAAAAGTGATTTATTTTTATAACATGCGTCTTCATTGTTCCAAATGAAGTATTTTGTTGGTGAGACATTGTGCTTGTATATAAGAGACCATGCGAGAAGGGCCTGTTTGTGAAAGTTTGAAAGAGAAACAGGAATCCTATCAATATTGTAGTTACACAATAATAACAATTTTAAGCCTCCGAGATTATCAATCAATCAATCAATCAATGTTTGTTTATATAGCCCTAAATCACAAGTGTCTCAAAGGGCTGCACAAGCCACAACGACATCCTCGGTACAGAGCCCACATAAGGGCAAGGAAAAACTCACCCCAGTGGGACGTAGATGTGAATGACTATGAGAAACCTTGGAGAGGACCGCATATGTGGGTAACACCCCCCCCCCCTCTAAGGGAGACTGAATGCAATGGATGTCGAGTGGGTCTGACATAATATTGTGAGAGTCCAGTCCATAGTGGATCCAACATAATAGTAAGAGTCCAGTCCATAGTGGGGTCAGCAGGAAACCATCCCGAGTGGAGACGGGTCAGCAGCGCAGAGATGTTCCCAACCAATACACAGGCGAGCGGTCCACCCCAGGCCCCGACTCTGGACAGCCAGCACTTCATCCATGGCCACCGGACCTGTGTCTCCCCCTCCACAAGGGATAGGGGGAGCAGAGGGGAGAAAGGAAAAGAAACGGCAGATCAACTGGTCTAAAAAGGGGGTCTATTTAAAAGCTAGAGTATACAAATGAGTTTTAAGATGGGACTTAAATGCTTCTACTGAGGTAGCATCTCTAACTGTTACCAGGAGGGCATTCCATAGTACTGGAGCCCGAATAGAAAACGCTCTATAGCCCGCAGACTTTTTTTGGGCTCTGGGAATCAATAATAAGCCAGAGTTCTTTGAACGCAGATTTCTTGCCGGGACATATGGTACAATACAATCGGCAAGATAGGATGGAGCTAGACCGTGTAGTATTTTATACGTAAGTAGTAAAACCTTAAAGTCACATCTTAAGTGCACAGGAAGCCAGTGCAGGTGAGCCAGTATAGGCGTAATATGATCAAACGTTCTTGTTCTTGTTAAAAGTCTAGCAGCCGCATTTTGTACCAACTGTAATCTTTTAATGCTAGACATAGGGAGACCCGAAAATAATACGTTACAGTAATCGAGACGAGACGTAACGAACGCATGAACAATGATCTCAGCGTCGCTGGTGGACAAAATGGAACGGATTTTAGCGATATTACGGAGATGAAAGAAGGCCGTTTTAGTAACACTCTTAATGTGTGACTCAAAGGAGAGAGTTGGGTCGAAGATAATACCCAGATTCTTTACCGAGTCGCCTTGTGTAATTGTTTGGTTGTCAAATGTTAAGGTGGTATTATTAAATAAATGTCGGTGTCTAGCAGGACCGATAATCAGCATTTCCGTTTTCTTGGCGTTGAGTTGCAAGAAGTTAGCGGACATCCATTGTTTAATTTCATTAAGACACGCCTCCAGCTGACTACAATCCGGCGTGTTGGTCAGCTTTAGGGGCATTAGAGAGATTAGAAAATATATGATGAGAATTGAAGTTCCAAATTGAGGTAGGATCTTTTAAATAGAGTCTTATCCTATTAACCTTGAAGGTGTTGTTTAGTGTAGTGAAATCGAGAACATTTAGACCACCCTTACTGTAATTGTTCATTTGACCAAATTTCTTAATACAATCAATTTAGTTTTTCCAAATAATGTCAAAAAGTATTTTATCAATAGTCTTACATTTTTTTTTTGTTAACATCTAAAGAAATACATATGTAAGCCTTGAGTTTCCTTCTGCTTTGGAGAGTAATGTTCGGCCTTTTATCATCCATTATGGCCTCTCCAAATGGTTTGGAAATCTGTCCGTCAAACTCAAAACCCAACTTCAAAATCTTATCAAGAGGGCTGGTAAAATAATTGGCATGCAGCCCCCTTGTTCCCTTCAAGAAATATTTGACAAGACCGTGGGGAAGCAGGGTCTTAAAGTCACCCGTGACCCACACCACATGCTCCATAGTGAAATTGTGTTGATGCCAAATTGTAAATGGTACAACAGCAACATACAAACTCAAGGTGTAGATTTTCCTTTGTCCCACTGGCAATCAAAGCACTTAACAGAAAACTACTGTAATAACCGGATGCAATAAAAACGAGTGTAATATTGGGATAGTGCAATACGGAGGGAGTGTAATTGTGTGATCTCATAACTAACTGATATACCTGCACACTGTTCACTGTCTGTATGTATGTGTTAAACGCTGTGTCTTTATGTCCAAAACAAATTTCTCCCCGGAGACAATAAAGCTAATCATTATTATTATTATTATTTTAAGGATAAATCTCTGTGCAAACATTGGTTAAATCTTTTCTTGTTTTTTTCTACAATCGGATTAAAGTTCAGGACCGATCTAGAACTCTGATTTTTAGTAACAATTATTCCTAGGTAATTAATCCTCTCCTTAATTGGAATATTACATACAGACAGCATTTCGCATCTGCTCACAGCCATTAATTCACACTTAACTTTTAAGTGGAGACCAGAAGCCAAAGAAAATACACAAATCTCATCCAAGGCAAGAGGAATTTGAGAAGAGTCCTTCAAAAAGAGTGTTGTGTCATCAGTCAGTTGGCTGATAGTTATTTCTCTGTCTAGTATCAAGATCCCTTTGAAATGACCAGTTTTTATATGAACAGATAACAATTGGGTGGCTAACAAAAATAGATATGGAGAAATAGGACAACCTTGCTGTATACTACGTTTTAATTCGAACCTTGGAGATGAACCAGTTTTTAACTTTATTGAGCTATTGCCATTGCAGTACAAAGTCTTAATTGTTTTGCAGAAAAAGTTGCCGAAGCCAAATTTGTCAAGTGTCTTGAAGATAAATTCATGCTCGATCGTATCAAAGGCTTTGTAGAAGTCCAAGGAATGAAGGAAGCCTTCCTCATTGATTACCTCTGGGTGATCCAGTGTGTCAAGTTTAAGTCTGATATTATTGGATATGTGCCTCCCTCTCATACATCCTGACTGTGTCTTGTCAATTATGTCATCCAGAACCAGTTTTAAACTTTTAGCAAAAACAATAGCTACAATCTTATAGTCATTGTTTAGAAAGTTAATTGAATGCCAGTTATCAAATCTTTGTTTGGTTTGGGTATAAGGGTAATACTAATAAGGCCTTGTGTTAAAGTTGGAGGAAGGACACCTGTATCAATAATTCACAGAATAATCACAGAAAACTTCTAGTAAGAAGGGAACTAGCTCCTCGGAAAAGATTTGACGGAATTCAGATGCAATACCATCCACTCCAGGAGATTTGTTATATTTTAAGCTATTAACTGATTACACTACTTTTTTAAGACAGATAGGACGGTCACAGATTTCTTGGTCAGCTCTGCTGATTTAGTATCAGTTATCAGTTACCAGCAGAGGATGTACTTCCTGCGGCAGCTGAGGAAACTTAAGGTGCCGACCGAGATGCTGGTGCAGTTTTACTCAGCCATCATCGAGTCCATCCTGCATGACCTCCTCCATCACCGTGTGGTTCCCTGGCGCCACAGTCCAGGATAAGCATCGACTGCAGCGCATCGTACATGCTGCTGAGAAGGTAATTGGCTGCAAGCTCCCATCCCTCCAGGACTTGTTCTCCTCCAGGACCAGGAGGTGTGTGGGTCGGATCACAGCTGACTCTTCTCCCCTCTCCCCTCAGGCAGGAGACTACGGTCCATCCAGACCCACATCTCCCGCCACCTGAACAGTTTTTTCCCCTCGGCCATCAGGCACATGAACAATAACTCCTAACAGTAGCTCCTTTGAATTCCTTCTAAGTCTATAACAAGATCTGATAGCTCAGTTACAGCTTTTGTTATTACCAAATCTGTGTTAGATGTGTTTTATGTTGTACGATTGCACCAAGAAAAATTCCTAGTTTGTGAACCCGTTCTCAAACAATGGCAAGAAAACGATTCTGATTCTGATTAAGGCGTCCATAAACAAAACATCAATTTCACAGTATTGACTACTGTATAATTTTTTGTTAAATTGAGAACAATGATTTGCAATCTGTTTTGCATCATTGCAAACCATATTGTTTATTTTCAGTTGACCAATGGTGTTATTTTTAGCCTGCGATTTTTGTAATCGAAAGAAAAAAGCAAAGTTCTGTTCACCTTCCTCCAACCATTGTCTCTTAGATCTTACAAAGGCTCCTTCTTCTTTCGATTGATATATTTTAACTACTTTACTTTACTTTCTAAAAGCCTTTTTTTTTCTTCAGCTGACATATTATCTGGACATCCATCCATCCATCCATTTTCTACCGCTTATTCCCATAGAGGATAATGCCGTAATTATGGAAATCACATTTTCTTCCTCAGACCGCTTTTTCTTAGCTACTGATTACTGAAATATTTTCTAATAAATTTACCTATCTCAAGGTCCTGAGTAGTCTTGGGTTCAATCTCGGGCTCGGGATCTTTCTGTGTGGAGTTTGCATGTTCTCCCCGTGACTGCGTGGGTTCCCTCCGGGTACTCCGGCTTCCTCCCACCTCCAAAGACATGCACCTGGGGGTAGGTTGATTGGCAATACTAAATTGGCCCTAGTGTGTGAATGTGAGTGTGAATGTTGTCTGTCGATCTGTGTTGGCCCTGCGATGAGGTGGCGACTTGTCCAGGGTGTACCCAGCCTTCCGCCCGATTGTAGCTGAGATAGGCTCCAGCTCCCCCCGCGACCCCAAAGGGAATAAGCGGTAGAAAATGGATGGATGGATGGATATTTAAGGAGTTCCCAATTACCACATCTTTTTTGGTCTTAGCTTTATTCCCAAAAATTGTATCTGTTCTTTAATCCTAATTTTAACTGCTTTATGACATAAATACGAACTATTGAGTTTCCAGTATGATTTATTTGGACAATTGTGAAACGGATGTAGTGAGATGTGAATCTGTATAGCCTTATGATCAGTCAAAGGAGTGTATTTTGTTATTTCTGGCCTTCTTCCGTTATTTTTTAACTGCCTATTTTTCTTTTTCCCTCGATTATAATTCCAAAAATCACAGAGAATATCAATCAGTCCAACAAAATAATAAACAATAATAATACAATTCCAAACCAATCCCTCCAAATAGCAATCCACAGACCAATTGAGAAGTAAAACAAAATCAAAAAGGTCAAACAAAAATGAATAATATCAATGACAATATCAAGAAGAATAAGAATACCAACAGTGATTAAAACCATTAAACAACTAGCAAACAAGTCACTGTTATCACTCATTAAAAAAAAATGTCACACTGGTTTACCCTTGCATTGCATCTCATAAGCTTGTCAACACAATGTATCTAATATTTACCACAAGAATAAAAAAAAAAAAACATTTTATTTTTTACTGCTTTTAAGGGGCAGAGTTACAGTACGAGCAGGGCCATCCCTATACAGTGAGATTCTATTACAGTGTGTGTGTGTGTGTGTGTGTGTGTGTTTGAGAGCTAAAGAGAGTATAGCAGCAGCTTCTTCATTTTTGCCATTTGTCGGAATCATCACGTTGTCGGTGTAGAATGTCCACTTCCTCGCAGATTTTAGGAGGTCATCGATATACAAAAAATACTGGCCCTCAGAATTGATCCTTGCGGGACAGTTTGTAAGAGATGACTTCACTCCATCAACCACGGTACTGTTTTCTATTGATCAGATAAGATTCCACTCACTTGAACAGCTAAAATGGGTCAGCTTTATGATTAATATAACAAGAATAAAAAAGGGCAAACAGATTTTAGGCGAACAAAACCATATTTGTAATCACACAATTTAAATGAGTGTGTGTAAACTTGGATGGATGGATGAATGAAGATGGAAAAATATGTAAATCAGTGATTCTCAAACTGTGGTACACATACCACTAGTGGTACACGGGCTCTGTCTAGTGGTACGTGAAAATTAAAAAAAAGCAGTTATTGTCACATTCGCTATTTGGTTTTGGTTGCTGAGTGTTTTGAAAGTCAGCCTTGCATAATGATCTCTTCATGGTGGCGCATGGTTGCAGTTGTTGCTGTGATCCCAGGATGCAGAGAAGGCTGGCAATGTGCAAGCAGAGTATCAAAAATAAGGAGCACTGGCATGGAGGGGGGCAGTCAAGTCAACCACAGGTGAAAATGCAAAAGACAGCAAAAAGCAGAAGAAATGTAAAACATCAACTACACAACTAACTAAGGGATGCAGCGATTATAGATTTTGACTTTACCATTATAGTCTGAGTAATAATCTTGGCTTTTCGTTTATTATTCATTAATTAATTTCACAACAAAAAATACATCAAATCACAGACATTTCTAGAGATTTTAATGTGTTATTTATTAACATAAATAACCATACAGTAATTATTAATATAATAACAGTACAAAATAAAAAGTAAAAACAACAACTATTATTATAATAAATTGATCAATTAATATAAAATACACTTTATTAATCCCCAGGGGGAAATGTTACTCATGTGAGTAGTAATAAACCCAAGTGTTGTATGTCATCAACGCCTATTTGTTCCTTTTTAAATATAAACATTTAATGCTGTGGTAATAATAACTGAAATGCACATAATTAGATCCCATGTTATACTGCTGGTATTGTACAAACTGATGTTATGTTAGGTTAGTGTTTTACACTTGCTATATTCATTTATAATGCATATAGTTTATTCAACACAGATAGGAAGAAGTAATCTCTAACATTAAATGGCCACTGAATGAAGGCTTTTGACAGGAGTACCTGTTGCTGTTTGTTTACACTGACTCAACACTTAGATACTGATCGTAAGTGACATGTACCATGTTTATATTTAACTCTTTACCAACTCAATTCTTCTTGAAGTAACTTTCCATTTACATAAATTAACTCAGTTATTATGTATTTCCTTTACTTTGGCGTGTAATGCACCATATTGGACGTATTAGACTCTTTAGCAGCAACTTCCTTTTGGCAAGTTTTGCAAATGGGTCAGCCATTGACGTCAATGACTCCCTGGTCCTTTTTTAAGTACCAACATGTTCCCACACTGCAGACTTCAGCTTTTTAGGGGTGGAAATGGTTTGCTGCTTTGTCTTGATAGGTGTGCAGAAGGTTTTTTAGTGGTCCCTTGAGTCGCTATATATCATATCACAAGGATGGTACTTTAGGATCACGCTTCCTGCAGAAGATGGTCATCACTTCCTCCAAGGCCTCCCTTTTACTTCATAGACTACTGAACTGCAATGACTCTGACTGAGTTGTACATCTCCTCAGGATTGGGAGAGATCTGCATGTCCCAGTCGTGGGACGAGTTGGAGGTTGCCAATAGAGGCTGGAAAGAAACGGCAAACAGGTCAGGGTAAATGAGGTGCAGTTAATCCTTGGGTCAGGATAAAAAACACGGAGGCTATTTCATCCCTACATGTCCGTTTCACAGGATTCCCTGCTCTTCAGGGGAGTTTAAACACAGCACTCATACATGAACACTACTTTTATCTTTATGGACAAAAAGTGCAGTTACGTCTTTAATCATATATATATTATATATATATATATATATATATATATACATACACACACACACCCAACCCACCCACCCACCCACACACACACACACACACACACACAAGATATCCGATAATGGCTTTTTTGCCAATATCTGATATTCCGATGTTGTCCAACTCTTAATTACCGATTCCGATATCAACCGATATCGATGTATACAGTCGTGGAAGTAACATATTATTATGCCTAATTCTGTTGTGATTCCCCGCTGAATGCATTAAACAATGTAACAAGGTTTTCCAAAATAAATCAACTCAAGTTATGGAAAAAAAATGCCAACATGGCACTGCCATATTTATTATTGAAGTCACAAAGTGCATTTTTTTTTTTAACATGCCTCAAAACAGCAGCTTGGAATTTGGGACATGCTCTCCCCGAGAGAGCATGAGAAGGTTGAGGTGGGCGGGGTTGGGGGGGGTTTATATTGTAGCGTCCCGGAAGAGTTAGTGCTGCAAGGGGTTCTGGGTATTTGTTCTGTTGTGTTTATGTTGTGTTACAATGCGGATGTTCTCCCGAAATGTGTTTGTCATTCTTGTTTGGTGTGGGTTCACAGTGTGGCGCATATTAGTAACAGTGTTAACGTTGTTTATACGGCCACCCTCAGTGTGACCTGTATGGCTGTTGACCAAGTATGCGTTGCATTCACTTGTTTGTTTGAAAAGCCGTAGATATTATGTGACTGGGCTGGCACGCAAAGGCAGTGCCTCTATGGTTTATTGGCGCTCTGTACTTCTTCCTACGGGCGTTTTGAAAAGTCATACATTTTCCTTTTTGAAACAGATACCGATAATTTCCGATATTACATTTTAAAGCATTTATCGGCCGATAATATCGGCAGTCTGATATTATCGGACATCCCTAATACACACACACACACGCATACACACATGCATGCATGCCTGCTTCGGAGCCCCTGCCTCGAAAGAAAATAATGTTTGCCTTGGTGTCCTTCTAACTTGCCTTGGTGCCCTAAAATATGAGCCCTCCTTTAAGGCAACACTTGCCTTGACCTTAAAAAGTAAAAATTTGAGGCCTGCACATACATGTATACATACACATATTTTTATGTGAATATTATGGTTGTATGGTATACCAGTACTAGTATAGTATCGCGGTACTAATGAATAAAAAAATGGCACTATACACTGTTTGAAAAGTACCGGTTCACAATTGTTTTGTATTAAAATTTTTCTAACGGTCATGACGGCGCGCCGTCACGTCATGACATTGCTGGGTATACGAGCAGAGGAGCATGTTCAGCAGCGCACAATCACACAGTACTTACAAGCAGACACGGTGTATAGACAGAATAGGGAGAATGGATGCATTTAGCCTAAAAACTAACGATAAAGGTGAAGTTATAACAGGAAGAGGTGCTTTAAGACATGGCTAGCTGACTAGCAGCGAACATCCATCCGCAGTCGGCAGTGTTTTAGCTACTTCTAAATCACTAATCCTCGCTCTATGGTGACAAATAAAATGAATTTATTACAAGTATCATTCATGCAAGACGAAGAATAGCTAAACATGTTTTACTACACACCGTAGGAGGATACAGCAACTCACTGGCGTCACCGCTAACAAAAGCTAGCACGCCTGAATGTAAACAAATGCCATGGGTGAATCTAAGCCTGACATCCACTCTAATGATACCAAGTACAATAGAGTATCTAGTCGATACTACTATGATTACATCTACATTTTCTGTCAGTCGCTCTCATTTGCGACTGACAGCAACAGAGCAACAGGGAAGACAGCACCGAAAGAGTTTACAAACAATGCACCCCCGAATATTAAATCCAAAGTGTGGTAAAAGTTCGGGCAAAATCTAAAAATAATCAGATTTGACTGAAAAGATTAGTCAAAGATGGCCTTAATCTAATTTCAGTACAAATATAGTTTTTCTTTGGTAGCCTTTGAGCTTTGATAAAAGAATTTTAGGGAGAAAACTACATCATGAAGTCCAAACAGGTCAGAAATTAAGTTGGGGAGACGATAAAAGTAGGGTTGGGGCATTAGATTTCCAGAGCTTTAAACGCCTTACAGTTCACATTTTGTGCCGGTTTTTGATGGTCTTTCATGTAAAATCCCCAAATTTCAATTGTGGTTGTGAAATGACAAAACCTGGAAAAGTTGAAAGTGTATGAATACTTTTTCAAGACACTTTAACGACTTTTCGTAGACTCTGACCTGCAGATAAACCCTTTCACTGCTGAAAAACAGGTCTCAAACCTGACATGTGTCTCCACTATGTAGGACGACTGTGTATGATAAGGTGATGAGTTGTGACAGAAAATTAGTCAAATCATATCGGAATAGACAGTGGTTTTGTAAATGTTATTGGCTCTCTCTCTCTCAAATGTAGAGGTATACATGTATGTGAAAGTATTGTCTGCCAGACATTAAGTTACTTGCTATATACACAGCTCTGTTCAGTATCTACTACTTGCTATACAAAAACAAACATACATACCGAAGGCAGAGCATCTTGTGGACAAAGAAGATGGGAAATAATTTTTCTATAAACCACTGCAATCCCCACGAGAGTTGCTGTCAAGGTCATGATGAAAAACGTGACCACTGCTGGCACCCATGGAGATGCCGCTTCTGTGTAAAGAAAGCACATATTTGTTTATTACCACAAACATGAATGACGACTAAAAGAGGGAGAAAAAAAGCACATATTTTATTTTGAATCTTGGAAAGTCTACTCTAAGTTGTTTTGCTTAATAATAAATTAATACTAAACACATTTATTTCCACTATTGAATTGCTTACATAAAATCGGTTGAAACTAATGTTTTAAAATGTATGTTGACGCCTTAATTTTGACTCTTCAATTGTAAACCAGATTCATCTTGTATACAATAATCAAACGGTCATCAGAGCAGTCTTTCTTTGCATGCGCCAGTCTCTGTAAAAAGGACTAAAGGCCACGTCTCTAAGGAGTGCCATAACCACAAGAACCAAAGCAGATGTCCCATAAACATGCATTGTAATGTTACGCAGCAACCACACATACAGTAAGAGCAGCTTAAGCTATGTTTGTTACAGTTACTGTCTTTGGTGGTGTTAGTCTGGACTATAGGATGCAGAGGCAGCAGTTTAAAAAAACTTTTTTGGGGCAAAACATAAAAGTAGTGTAGTAGGGAACGTTGAAGACACAAAAGCCAATGATTCAGCACCCTCCTCTGGACAAAAAAAGCCTACTGATTAGTGACTAGTGAGTCCCCTAATTACAGGTGCTCAAGTCTGAAGTAAGGTGGCTAAGAAACAAAGGCAAACAGGAAGTGGAATGAAAAACAAAAGTGCTGGGCAGGAAATAATGCAAAATACAGGAAACTAATAATAATGTCCAAATTGTCATGTGGGATCATGACAATGTTATCCATTTGACTGGCCAGCTTCTACCAATGACAGCTCTAAGTACTGTATGTAGTTCTTCTACCCGCACATCTAAACAAGCTGAAACACTTGGTTTGGCCATCTAACAAATTAGAATAGGTAAACACACAAGTAAACAGGGACTTGTGAAGTGTGAAAAATGGAGAAAATCTATTTTGGCAGTCAAGACTATTTTAGTACATGTACACGTACTGAGATTGAATTTGAGCTAGTACTGTATATACATAAAACTGTGACTTCACGGAGAAGCCTGAAAACGCAGAGATAATAATCCATGGTAGTATGGAAAATTCCAATAACAGCTCAGTCTCCCCATTTTTCACTCTTATATGTGAAGTCCCCGTTTATGTGCACGGTCTCTAATGCGATGTTTGCCAAACAGTACTGCACAGTATGTACGTGTGAGTAGAGGGAGACAATGCTACTTGCATTGACGTCATTAATAAACATTGTCTGGTGAAATGGATAACATAACTTTCTACATATCTATGGATGTTCTCATTAATCCAGGTCATTGCATTCTCAGGGCATTGATCGCAACTGGACTGTTTGTTTAGAAGATGTTTCGCCTCTCATCTAAGTAGGCTTCATCAATTCATACTCATAGACTTAGATTGAACAGATATAGACAGACTACAAATGGACGAGATCTGACCAATTTAAGTCTATGAACATGAACTGTTGAAGCCTACTTGGATGAGAGGCGAAACTTCTTCTAAGACAAACCAAACAGTCCAGTTGCGGTCAATTGAATGCGTTGAGAATAACGTTTTACAGCTCATCTGGGCATTCGATAACTTTTTCTTTTGTTTAAATGGAATTTTCCTTGGCTCTTGAGGTTATCAGAAAACAAAAAAAAGATGGCCATTTAAAGAAAAATCCTCTAGTAGGGTACTATTTTATTTCATAAATTACATGTGTCAGGGACAGTGTTTTTACATGACCCCCTTAATTGAATTCCTACCAATATTTACAAATGTATTACTAATACTAACTACCGTATTTTTGGGACTATAAGTCGCAGTTTTTTTCATAGTTTGGCAGTGCTCCAGTGCGATTTATATATGTTTTTTTCCTTCTTTATTATGCATTTTCGGCAGGTGCGACTTATACTCCGGTGCGACTTATACTCCGAAAAATACGATACTAATATATATTTGTACAAAGCACTGTGAGTTACTGTATATTCTTAAATAAATACCTTATTACATGGGTGTCAAAATCATTTTTGTTGAGTAAGTAAGTACATTTTATTTATATAGCACTTCTTACAGAGATAGTCAAAGTGCTTCACATGGTTAAAATACAACAATCAAAACAAACATACAACACAATGCAACAACAGAAACATTGCAAAATAAAATATAAATATGATGATAAAATTAATAATTAGAATGAAAACATGCAATTGAATATTATAGGAATGCACACTTAAATGTGTTTTAACTGGCTTTCAAAAATGTCAACAGAAAACACAGCTTTCGGCTCATAAGGGAGTGTATTCCACCATTTAGGGGAAACTGACTCAAAGGCTTTATCACCTTTACTTTTAAATTTTGCACAAGGTACAAAAAGCAGAAAGCGGTGAGCAGACCGCAGTGACCTAACAGGACAGTGAAAAAGACAGATCTATCAAGGAAGCTGGTGCTTGGCCATTGAGTACAGTGTAGTGTCAGGGGCAATAATTAACACGTCAGTTTTGGCAGCATTCAGCTGAAGAGTATTACTAGCCATCCAGTCTTTAACTTTAGTCAGACAATCATTTAGCATATTAATTTCATGTGGTCTATCAGAGTTAAATGAGAAATATAACTGAAGGTAATCAGCGTACATGTGGTATGAGATATATTCAAAATGTCTAATGACATCCCTGAGTGGAAGCATGTATAGGGTAAAAAAGATAGGCCCCGAAACTGAACCATGGGGCACCCCACAAGAGAGGGGGACAGACACTGACTTATGAGGGCCAACAGCCATACATAAAGATCTATCAACCAAATATGATTTAAACCATTGGCGGGCTTTCCATGAAAAGCCCACCCAGTCCTTCAGCCGGTCCACAAGGATTTGATGGTCAACAGTGTCAAAGACCGCACTGACATAGAGCAGAAACAGTATTGATCATGTCATTGGAGACCCTGAGTAGAGCAGTTTCTGTGAAATGTAACTGACGATAACTGGACTGAAAATTATAAAATATATGGTGTTGATTTAAAGCTGAGACTAACTGGTTTTTCTACAATTTTTCTAAGAAATTTTAGACAGAAAGGGCAGCTTGAAGATGGGCCAATAGTTGCTAAGAACAGAGGGGTCAAGGTTTGGCTTTTTGAGAAGAGGCTAAAGAACTGCCTGCTTGAAGTTGGATGGAACACAAATGGAAACCAGTGAGCAATTGATTATGAAGAGCAGGGATATACCACTAGTGCTAAAATTAACACAGTTGTGAGCAGGATGTCTAATGGACTAGAAGAAATGTTCATTGTATGCACAAGATCTGCTAAGTCTTCTAAGGAAACGAGTCAGAACTGATCAAAAATGGCTGTTGTTGGGGTGGAGTAAGTAGGGAATAGATGGATGGTGGTATTGAATTGGCCTCGACATTGGCAACTGGCAGAAACATCAAACAAATCACTGCAGTCCTTATCAGAAGACAAAGGTGGAGCTGGTGGTTGTGCAACAGTAATGTAGTTTATGGTGTCGAAAACGACCCTTGGATTTATTTAATTGGCGGTTATAAGATTTGCAAAATAAAAGACTCTGGCCACCTTAACCATAGAATTGAATTCAACTAACATATTTTTGAGATGGAGACAATGGACAAGACGTTTTGAAAACTCAGCTCTCTGACATTTACGACCCACTATTTGAGAAACACTGCCCTAGTTAAACATATATATAAAAAACAAACAATAAAGAACTTGATATACAATATATGCAGAAAAAAGACACTAACCAGTGGTGGTGCTCTCACAAACAGTACTGCTTGGTTTGCTGACCTTGGAGTTCCCCTCTGCATTGATTTGGACCTTAACACAATACTTCGTCCAGGGGTCCAGTTTGTTCAAAACCACTCTGTTTTGCAGTACATTGATTATGCTTATTGCCTGTGAGAAGCAAAGAAGTGTGGACTTGGTTAAATCTACCGCTGATGATAAAGCCACTATAGGGGAAGGAAAAAAAAGAGGGCACTTATAAGCAGACAACATTTTTAGCTGATCAGAAAATAGAATATTCTTTAGTCTTTAAAATGTAATCTTATATTGTCATTTTCAAATGGTAAAATAACTGAGTATAAATCCAAACCTGACAAAAATAAATATTTCTGAGATACTTTGTGACTTTTGAATCCAGATTTATATAGTATCTCCTGTTGATATCATCATCATAGGGTTTGCTATAACGAATACAAAGCTGGATTTCAAGCTGAATTTCAAAACGAGAGAAGCTGATGCTCTTTACAAACTTATACTTTGGATCTGCTATTTTGACGGTTCGAACACTTTTATCAATGACTTTTCATGACTTCTCCAAAACATTTTACTGAATTTATATGACCAAAATAAATGATCTAATCTCAATGGGAGCACCGAAACAAAATTATCGTAACACTAATACTTGGGTCGGTTTTTATGAAAATGTATGCGTTTGCCATTGCCAATTAATGCTTTTTAATGGCGATCACAAGCGACGATTTCCTCTGGCTGACAGTGTATTTATTTTTAGTCTTCCGGTTGACTAGCTAGCAGTTACTTGTATATAACTATACACAGTGCATATAAGTTAATAATAAATACCTTTATTACAGCAAATCAAGTATCATTAATATCAAGTATTAGGATGGTGCTAAACATGTTAATGATAGAGAGCACTTCTCTGTCTAATTTTTGCATATTTCCAGTGTGACTGATCTGCTGTTATTGTCAGCGTGCAGAAGCGTTCCCATTGTGACGTCATCCACCTCGAATCTAAGGAAAGTGCCAAAGACATTCGTAGCGGAATATTTAAAATGGCCGTCTTTAGATGTTTTTTCACATACTTTGCGGATTTGAAATATAATTGGAAATGGTTTCAATGGATACAATGACACACAATTAAGCATATAAAGTCAAGTTGTTTTTCCATTCTACTGGTACTTTAAATAAGTAGTGGTTTAGTAGTTTTTACTTTAATTTTAGTTATTGTGTGCTAATGACTTTTTTGTATGTAATACAACAGAATAAGGAACTAGTTTAAATATTGTGTTGATATTTCTAAATTGTCAATAGTACTCACCAAAAATAAATAGAACAATTTACAGTTAGTACATGTGATTGGTATCGGTATTGGAATAGACAGCATAAATCCCTGATCGGGCCATATCTACTAATACTACATTATTAAATACATACTATTGTTCTTGTGGTATTCACTGTGCTAAATCTGGGATCTCGGGTACTAAATTTCGTGCCATCTCTTGTGTGCTGGTATGACAATTAAGTTCCTTGAATCGTAAGTAGAATTAGGTTCACATGTGAAATAGATAGTGCCTTTCTAAAACAAAAGAAATCCCCATACAGGCACATCTTTTCATATTTCAGTTCCAACATATTTAGTCCAAACTCACGTATACTGTAAATCCATTTGCTAGACAAATTGTTGGGACACCAATGACAGTAAGAGTATTTTTAAAGTGCAGAACAAGCCCAAAAGTGCAGACATAGGCACACTTGTTCTCACCACAGAAACAGGTAAAACAAAAACAAAATTTGAAAATCGTGCAAAGGTTTGTTTATTTCAGCAATAACAATTACAAGGTGAAACTAATATATGACATAGGCCAGGGCTAATCAATTGGCGGCTCGGAGTGACACAATACCAGCCCCCCGATTTATTTTCAAAATTTGTCCCGGACAAACATTTTTGCAACAAATTCTTAAAAACACTAACATAAAAACTGGGGTCCAAGTATGTGAAATACATCATTGAGGCATTTCTTAAAGTACCAGTCGAGTGGAAAAACAAGTTGACTTGATATGCTTAATTGTAATAATAATAATAATAATAACTGGGATTTATATAGCGCTTTTCTAAGTACCCAAAGTCGCTTTACATGTAGAACCCATCAATCATTCACACCTGGTGGTGGTAATTGTGTTTCATTGTATCCATTAAACCATATCCAATCGTATTTACAATCCGCAAAAGTACTGTATGTAAAAACAGCGTTTAAACATCACAAAATGCCACAAATTCAGTGAACCATTTTTAATTTTCCGCTACGAATAGCTTGAGCTATTTCCGGAGATTGATGTCATTGGAGTAATGCTTCTGCACTCTGACCCTTGTATCAGATCAGTCAAAACACCAAAATTAGACAGTGATGTGCTGTCTATCATTCACAATCCTTATGTAAGACATGAACACATATGTTTTTCTTTTTTATGGTTTCTTAGTTGTAAATAAATAAATACACAAAAAGTCTGTTAACAATGTAGTCAATGGGGTTCTCTATTTCACTTACAAAACCCTCAAAAAAATGCATCCAAAACCCACCAACAATACTCTTTATTCATATCGTGACCAATATTAACCAAATATTCGCGATGTTGTTATTACAAGCGCTAATGCAGACAAACTATTTTTAGCCGTGCAATGATACAGACAGCTTAGTAGCTCTCTGCTGCAGCGATGTCCTGCTGCTCCCGCATCATCGCGTCTCGACTCGTTAATGTTAATCTAGATTATAAATCGTGCCTTTCATCTGGATAATAGGAGAATTTAGCCATAAATCTAGAATTTTTTTCATCTGTGATATTCAATTCATACACACACAACCTAAGACGGTGTCTTCAGGGAGACTTTTCTTTGTTAACCCTTCGTGTGGGTCAAGATTAATCAATCTCAATGGGAAGATATGAACATCCTATCAGTCGTCATCGATTAAGATAAAAAATATAAGGTTCTGGATCATAATATTTCCCAAAATAATCCTTGTTGGCTCTCACAACTGCATGATT
This sequence comes from Nerophis lumbriciformis, assembly GCF_033978685.3. Lineage (NCBI taxonomy): Eukaryota > Metazoa > Chordata > Actinopteri > Syngnathiformes > Syngnathidae > Nerophis > Nerophis lumbriciformis. The sequence continues at coordinate 21,210,029 of NC_084578.2, read as the reverse complement.
TGCATTGTGGTTGGTGGGAAAGGGATCTGCGGTTCCTACCTCTACGTCACACGATCACGTGAGTGGCTTCATCGTTCCTTCCATCTCAAAATGGCTCGGGAATCTCTGTGAGATTGATACTATTTTGATCATATCTATTTACTCACAAATTTTGTAAGTCTTTCGGTGTCATAAATCAGATATATATGATAACAGCTTCAATATAGAGGCAACTCGTTTTTCCACTCTACAGGCACCCCTTTAATTAATTTCCTTGTTGGCAGTTACGCTTTTTTTATATTAATAGTATTAATGTAACCAAGTTGTTGATGTAGCTTGTTTACCCAAGCTGCAGTCAGTAGATATTATTTCATAGAGATACTAACTCACAGAGCACAGCAGAGCACTCCTGTAACTCTGACAAAGTAAACAAAAACAATTGTCTACTGTAGAGGTTCACCGGAATATACAAAATAAGACTAATAGTAAAAGGAGTTTTGAAAAGGCAGCCCCCAAAACAATTTAGTTGAATATCCCTGACATAGGCGCATAACATTCAACTCAATATATTTCCAGCCTTGATTTAGATGGTTATGGCTTACAGCTTATAAAAAACCTCAAATTAAAAATTTCCGGAAATTTGGGGTTCTTCCATCAATATCAAAATGATAAGAAATACATATCTCACTTGGCTTGTAATTAATTTACATCACGGTAAGTTGTGTGAAGTTTAATTGCTGACATGAATGAACTTTTGCATATTATTACATTTTTCACTTGTACATTTCAACAAACTATAGTAAGGTTGCTGGCTGTCGTCACAGCATCAGCGTTTATAAACTCACCTATAAGTATTGCGCCGCGAGCAACTGTGGCGACAGTTTCGTGCTTTTTCACTTTTTAGGTGGCTAACCAGCATCGTTTCTCTATTTTTAAAAAGTCAAATGTTTCACAGCACAGTTGGCATTTAGCACGTCTTTTGCAAGCAACTATTTGTATTTATCCTTTTAAAAAAGCCATGTATTATTGAAGCTGATATTGATATATTTTCAGCATTACTGGAATTAATGTGAAGTGTGTTTTTGTCCATAAAACACACTTCATCAATGAGTCACAATTCTAAGCATAATGACCTCACCTTTTCGTTCCGGCCATCTTTCCAGTAAGTGACGTTGTAAGTAGCACTGCTGTAGACATCCCTGAGTTCTGAGACTGCAAACGCTGGATCTTTAATGGCAATTTCAATTGTAGCCCCATTGGAAAACAGCACGACATTGGGTGACCCAATTATGGCTAAAGAAAAAAATAAAATATGTAATTAGGATTTTCAAGAATTCAAGGAACTTTATTGTCATACAACACAAATGAAAATGACAATGATAAGATGTCTCAAATAGTGTAGACCTGATTGACTTCTTTGCAAATACCACCTACTTAGGCTACATTCACACTGCAGGTCAGTGTACAGCGCAATTCCATTTTTTTTTCAAATCCAACCCAGGTCTCTTTCCTATGTGGATATAAATTGGATATGTATCAAATGCGACTCACCCTGAAAGCTTTGGTCGCGTTCATCCGACCAATATGTCATCAAAAAGTGATAAGTGTCATTATCCTTCGCCAAAATAGACTGTTGCAAAATAACTAGTTGCCAAATAAGCAGAAAAACAGGCACAAATAATATGTTTAAGGAACTCATGTCAATGTTCCACCATTCGCTCGCCCATGTTCCACAAACTGCAAGAGCCAAAATGCTTCTCCTCTTCCTTCCTAATCTTCTACACACATTAATTTTGTTCAGAAAATGTTGACTTTTGATTGCGCAATATCCTTGAATTTTCCACAAATGCGCCAGGACTGAGACTTACTTGAATTGGAGCCATGTTTACTTTCATAAACACTGTAGCATGTGTAACGTCATGGCTGCATGCATTAGGCATAAAAAATGTTTGTAATGTGAACAAATACATAAAAAGATCGGATTTGACAACAAAAAAAGTCAGATTTGGACATCCTACCATGCACTGTGAACATAGCCTAGTGGGGGCAGCTGGTCTTTTAAGCACTTCTTCACTTATAACTACCATATTTTCCAGACTATAAACCGCTACTTTTTCCTACGATTTGAACCCTGCGGCTTATAAAACGGTGCGGCTAATTCATTGATTTTTCTTTGCTAACGACCATAATGTTTTTTATTCAACAAATAGTTTTAATAGAACACAGACACCTAAAAGGTGTGTTATTGTTTGTGCTATGGCTCCATCTTTTGGACAAGATTCCTCACTGCAGGTGCTGCGGGTTGAACATGTACTTCCTTTGGGCTACATTATACACCCCCGCTACCACCAAACCCCGCCCCCCACCCCCAACCCCGCCCACCTCAACCGACGCACGGAGGGGGGCGAGGGGGTTGATGTGTGGGGGGTGCAGGGTTGGAGGGGGGCGGGGTTTGGTGGTAGCAGGGGTGTATAATGTAGCCCAAAGAGTTAGGAGTGCATGGGATTCTGGGTATTTGTTCTGTTGTGTTTATGTTGTCTCACGGTGCGGATGTTCTCCCGAAATGTGTTTGTCATTCTTTTTTGGTGTGGGTTCACAGTGTGGTGCATATTAGTGAGAGTGTTAAAGTTGTTTTATACGGCCACCCTCAGTGTAACCTGTATGGCTGTTGAGTAAGTATGCCTTGCAGTCACTCACGTGTGTCTGCAGGAGCCTCATACAACATGTGACTGGGCTGGCACGCTGTTAGTACAGGCTGTAGAGGGCGCTAAGGACAGTGCCATCACAGCACATCCTCATTATTGTTGTTAGGGTGAAAAATCAGCAGACATCCGATAGAATAGTTGCACTGGATTTCGGGAGTCTCCCGGAAAAATCGGGAGGGTTGGCAAGTATGACGCTGTCAAGCGGCATTCATATAAAAATTGCAGGCCGCGCTAACATAAAATTTTAATATTAAGGTGCGGGCTGCAAAATAACGTCTCGCGGGCCGTGTGTCTGGTTTATACATAGCAAAAAACACAAAAAAAACCTTTGTATGCAGTGTTATTTCATTTTAAATTTCAAAAGAGTTTTGTGGCTCCCATTTTTTTCTTGAATTTGTGAAACGGGTCAAAATGGCTCTTTGAGTGGTAAAGGTTGCCGACCCCTGGTCTAAATCGTCTGAAACATAACATTTAGACTAGAGGAAACTAGTGTAAGAGTAAAACATTTGTTTTTTAAGACACTGTGTCTCATTTTAAAGATTAAGTAGAGCATCTTTTAATTGGATATGTTTAACTTTTAACTAAATAGACATAAGACACAATAATAAAATTGACTTACAATCATTGTCCATGGTAATATTATTACTTTCCACCCAAGGAGAGATATCCATCCCTCGTCGTGCGCACACTCTGCCTGTATACCTTCCATACAAACTGAGGGGGATGTTAAGGCTGCTGAAGTCACATTCAAGGGTTGAAATGTTGACACAACCCACATGGTACATTGCGACAGAGGTCCTGTGGGGAAAACATCAATACTTTAAGTGCTTTGAGTGTGTAGAAAAGCACTATAAAAATCAAATACATGACTATTATGCTTACTGCTATGTCACATTGTCATGTAGTAACTGCTGTTTGAGCCCAACCAGTTGGACTTTCTCTCCTGATTCACAGTTCTGGTCAGAAGTTTACTACATGGTCCTGTTAAATTTGTTTTTGACCCTTTTGACACATGACTACAAGCTAATTGATGCTAACATGCTATTTAGGCTAGCTGTATGTACATATTTCATCTTTAAGCCTCTTTTGTAAATATATTTGGGCTCATTTGATTTCCTTTACTAATGTCCTCTGTGTATATATTTGCATGTCTCATGACACAGTATATGTATGTAATATTGGCTGCATTTCTCATAGTTATTTGTGCGCCATGTTGTTCCAGACCACAGCAAACGTTACCCAGCTGGCAAAGATTGTAATAAATCCATTAGAAGAAGACAGCCTGCTGTTTCCTTAAACTTGGACACACACATGTATACCTTTGGCCATTCTGAGCCAGTAATTTCCAGAAGTTATCTCATCCTGTGAGAAGCCTCCATTTTACTAATGATTTCCAATGTTCCTAATGTAAGGTTTCTCATAGTCATTCTCATTGACATCCCACTGGGTTGTGAGTTTTTCCTTGCCCTTATGTGGAATAAGCGGTAGGAAATGGATGGATGGATGGATGATTGATTGCAATGTTGCAAAAATGTGTAGAATGAAAATTAAAATACAACATTTCTGTCAACGAAGATTTGCGTCAGCCTTTGATAGTAGGCTAATATGGGCACTTACATCATGTGTTGCCTTCATTATAACACTTATATAAGGCTTTTAATTTTTTGCGGCTCCGGACCGGGTGCAGTGTTTTTCAATCTTTTTTGAGCCAAGACACGATTTTTTTATTTAAAAACTGCGGAGGCACACCACCAGCAGAAAACATACAAAAATGAAACTCAGCAGCTAATATTGACTGTAAAAAGTTGTTGTCACAATTGTTGGATATGACTTTAAACCGTCACCCAACATGCATCACTATAGCTCTTGTCTCAAAGTAGGTCTACTGTCACGACCTGTCACGTCACTCTGAGACTTATTTTGAGTTTTTTGATGTTTTCCTGTGCTAAGTGTTTTAGTTCTTGTCTTGCACTCCTATTTTGGTGGCTTTTCCTGTTTTGTTGGTATTTTCCTGTAGCAATTTCATGTCTTCCTTGACCGCTATTCCCCACACCTGCTTTGTATTTAGCAATCAAGACTATTTAAGTTGTTTTTGTTTACTTTGCAGCTAGTTCAGTTTTAGTTTTGTTCTGCATAGCCTTCCCTAACCTTCAATGCCCTTTCTAAGGGCCAGTCACTTTTGTTTATTTTTGGTTTAAGCATTAGATACCTTTTTAACTGCACACTGTCGCCAGCTGTCGCCTGCATATTGTGATCACGACAAACCATCGTCATCGTTCCCGACATCTACAAAGCAATTAACTACCTACTGATATGGAAGAATATTGCAGTTACTCTACCGAGCTCCAGACAGTACAGACATTCAACAGCGGCACATTATTTGTGGATTATAATTACCGTATTTTCCGCACTATAAGGCGCACCTAAAAAACCTCCAATTTTTTCTAAAGCTGACTGTGCGCCTTATAATCCGGTGCGCCTTATATATGGACCAATATTGAGCCACAACAGGTCTCGCAACTACGGTTAGCAGCCGCCGACTTAATTTTCCCCCGTAGAAGAAGAAGCGTACGGTGCATGCTGGGATATGACTGCGCGAGGCGTGCCGTTTCATTTCCATTTGTGCGTTTATGTAAAGACCCCAAAATGGCTCCTATTAAGAGACACGCTTACGACGCAGAGTTTAAACTCAAGGCGATCAGTCACGCAGTAGAACACGGGAATAGAGCAGCAGCGAGAGAACTGTTTAATTCGGACACTGAAGAAGAAGAATTCAAGGGATTCGTGGATGAGGAATAACTTTATAAAGTGAGCTTTACATGTTTATTTTATGTGTTGTGTTGTGTGACATTAACGTTTGAGCAACGTTTGAGCAATTGATATATTGTTATTGCTTTGTACTATTTCGAGTGTTACTATATTGTGATTGCACTAACGTTTGATTTACCGTAACAGTATCAGACTGTTTTTACGTGTTTATTGAATTGAGGAAAAGTTCCCCTCCACTATGTGATATAAATGTTGCACTACATGTTATACCTTGCTGTTGTTAAATGATAAACAAAATACCATGTCACTGACTTTACATCGGGGAAAATAATAAAACAGCTGTTTATTCATTTTGGGAGTGAACCGAGTTGTCAGAACGCTGGTTTGTAATCTATTAATAAAGTTTGACTGACCTATCTGACTGTTTTGTTGACATTCCCTTTAGCACAGCTCTATCTAATGGATGCATAACGTAACCCCAGCCTCTACTGTAGCTTCTATTCTATGCGCCTTATAATGCGGTGCGCCTTATATATAGGGCTGCAACTAACGATTCATTTGATAATCAATTAATCTGTCGATTATTACTTTGATTAATAATCGGATAAAAGAGACAAACTACATTTCTATCCTTTCCAGTATTTTATTGAAAAAAAAACAGCATACTGGCACCATGTTCTGGACATTGAGGGTGCAGCATACACCAATAATAACACAGAAATGTAACTCATCAGATCAGAACTGAATCAGATATTGTACACGTTTCTGTTGTGAATAATAAAGGATTCATTTTAGGCTGCCTCTGAATAATAACATGAAATATTCCAGCACCTTCATAACGTTTAGTTATACTAAAGCGTCACTCAAATCTAAATATATTTATTTAGCTTTATCGGGCCCGGCTACATCGATCCATTATGAAACCAACCTGAGATATTTCTGTCCGTTACGTTTATTTAGAAATTGGTAACCGTGCGTTTTCTCCCTCAAAACGGAGTCAAATGTGCCGGAGACACATTATCAGCCCCGCGTTGCAACGAAGGCATAACGTTAACGTTACTCACAAAAAAGCTGAACTCATGAATGCTTGTTGCCACTATGGACTTAAAAAGATACGTACTGTGAGTTCTTCCCTTCATCCATGGCTCCAACATGTTTCCTCTTCAGGTGCTCCTGAAGCAATGTTGTACTTCCGTGCCATTTTGCAGGAAACGGTCTTCTTTGAAGTCTTTAAAGTAAAGTGTTCCCACACTTTTGACGACTTAGGCATACTTGCCAACCTTGAGACCTCCGATTTCAGGAGGTGGGGGGAGGGGAGGAGGGGTGGGCGTGGTCGGGGTAGAGGGGGGGCGTGGTCGGGGGCGTGGCTAAAAGGGGAGGAGTATATTTACAGCTAGAATTCACCAAGTCAAGTATTTCATATATATATATATATATGTCTTAATAAGGTTATCCAAAAAATAGTGCTCGATACCGTAGTAGAGCGCAATATATGTATGTGTGGGAAAAAAATCACAAGACTATTTTATCTCTACAGGCCTGTTTCATGAGGGAACCCCCCCTCATGAAACAGGCCTGTAGAGATGAAATAGTCTTGTGATTTTTTTCCCACACATACATATATATATATATATATATATAAACAAATACTTGACGTTCAGTGAATTCTAGCGATATATATATATATATATATATTTATTTTATTATATGTATATATATATATATATATATATATATACGTATATATATATATATATTAATTTTATTATATATATATATATTAATTTTATTATATATATATAAATAAAATAAATACTTGAATTTCAGTGTTCATTTATTTACACATATACACACACATAACACTAGATGGCAGTATTGTCCTGTTTAAGAGTGTCACAACATTGCTGTTTACGGCAGACGAACTGCTTTACGGTATACAAAAACGTGACTGCTGTTGTTGTGTGTTGTTGCCGCGCTGGGAGGACGTTAATGAAACTGCCTAACAATAAACCCACATAAGAAACCAAGAACTCGCCCTCCATCATCCATACAGTTATAACGTGATTGGGCAGGTATGCTGGTTATATTGTGGGTTAGCGGACTCAGGAATTTCGGGAGATTTTCGGGAGAAAATTTGTCCCGGGAGGTTTTCGGGAGAGGCGCTGAATTTCGTGAGTCTCCCGAAAAATCCGGGAGGGTTGGCAAGTATGACTTAGGTCGTACACTTTTCTCCATTGAAGCAATAACCTCAAGATGTTTCTCCGCTAAACTATCCGTACTGTTTTCCTGCGCCATTTTTCGAATGTTTCCAGCAAAGGAGACAATGTCGTCACGTGAGCTGCACATGACACATCATTGGCGAGCTTACCTCCACCTCATGAGACGTAGACTCAGCGCCGCCCTGGCGCTGTTTTGTACTGTTTTTGTACTTACTTTGATTATTGTTTCTCAGCTGTTTGTAAATGTTGTAGTTTATAAATAAAGGTTTATAAAAAAATAAAACAATTTAAAAAAAAAGCCTCCGCGCATGCGCATAGCATAGCATAACTATTTTGATAATCGATTAGTTGTTGCATCCCTACTTATATATGAACAAAGTTTTAAAATAGGCCATTCATTGAAGGTGCGCCTTATAATCCGGTGCGCTTTATAGTGCAGAAAATACAGTACTGGTTGGCAAAAAAATATTTTAACCCAATTTGGTGAAATTACATACCGTATATTACCAAATAGTAACCCGGGCGTTTATTTCACAAAATGGGGTCAGACCCCGGGCGGCTATTAGGACATGGGCGGTTATTTGCACAAGGCTTTTATATATTTTTGCACCAGCCTGCACCAGGCCATTTTTTGGTTACAATAGTTACTGTCCAGTATTTTTTTTCGTACAAAAAACTTTAAATGTAAAAGCTATTGTAAACATACAAACAAAAAAACAAGAGATCAACATGAGGTAGGCTATTAAAAGACAAGAGATCAACAAGGCCTCAACATGACAGTAGTGCAACAATTGTCAAATAGAATACCATGGAATAAATAAACTTTTTAAATAAAGCAGCCTACCGGGAAAAATAAAATGATGGTACCAAGTACTCAAGTATAAAACCCACCATCAAAACAGAACAATAACACTGTCACTTAAATAAAATAAAGGCTACAGTACTCCAAGTTTTAAATGATACGTGATGTATCCACTGACACAAATTAGCATCAAGCTCGTCGCTCACTTTCTTCCTACCTCCACCAGATAAGCGAGCCCGTTTTCCATCGATTGCCGACTGAGATAGTAGTTCTCCCTTTTTTTGTTTCCATTCTCGTACACGTTTTGGCTGCTGCCAAACCAGAATTCTGCTCCGCATACTTCACAACCGCTAGCTTGAACTTTAAGTCAAACTTTCTGTTCTTCTTCCCCCTTAAAGTATTCCCATCCAACAGTTGTGGCATACCGGTATCCTGTTCATTCAACTCACTGCTACTGTTGCTTGCCATGCTGAAACTTTTCCTCGTGGGTTTGTTGTTGTCGTTGAGTGTGTGTTACGCTATATGCGGTGACCCATCGCAATATGTTGATTACCCAGAATCCCCATGTAACGTCTGCTGTTACCGTAATGACCAGAATTACTGCACCTTTGCTTTTCCTTTTAGCTTATAAATTGGGCTTAATGAAATCAATATGATTTTATTCTAAATTATGCAAATAACAGCCCACGGGCGGCTATTTGGACATGGGCGATTATTAGGAAGAGGCGGTTAATTCACAAAATGGGGTCAGACCCCGGGCGGCTATTAGGACATGGGCGGTTATTTGCACAAGGGCGTTTATTTGGTAATATACGGTAATCTCCCACGGCACACCAGACTATCTCACGGCACACGAGTGTGCGGCGGCACAGTGGTTGAAAAACACTGTCTTAGGCTATATCGCCCATCCCTAATATCCATCCATTTTCTACCGCTTATTCCCTTTGGGGTCGCGGGGGGTGCTGGAGCCTATCTCAGCTACAATCGGGCGGAAGGCGGTGTACACCCTGGACAAGTCGCCACTTCATCGCAGGGCCAACACAGATAGACAGACAACATTCACACTCACATTCACACACTAGGGCCAATTTAGTGTTGCCAATCAACCTATCCCCAGGTGCATGTCTTTGGAAGTGGGAGGAAGCCGGAGTACCCGGAGGGAACCCACGCAGTCACGGGGAGGACATGCAAACTCCACACAGAAAGATCCCGAGCCCGGGATTGAACCCAAGACTACTCAGGACCTTCGTATTGTGAGGCAGATGTACTAATACCCCTCTACCACCGTGCTGATGGAAATTGACTTGCAGTAAGAACATAGCCCAAGACTTTGAAGTCTGACATATTGACACTATAAATGCACATGTCTTACAAAGTAAATTGTTATTATGGTGTGTTGCTGTGTGCTTAAATAGAAGTGACTTACTTGTACTCAGTGGTGTACAGAATGCCACTTGTATTATCCTCAGGTGAATCCCATCTCAGCACCAAATTCATGTTCATGGAAGTTAGACGGACATTTCTTGGGGCGTTGAGCACAGCCAGACCCACTGGACAAGGTATATTAGGATTACACAATGCTAAAGACATTATATTCACATACATGTATAGCCTGTGTGTGTTATGTTTTATATAGTTTGAAAACTGGGGTACGTCATCATAAATGTACACTTGGTTACAATATTTTGTAGAAATTGGATAATCTTAATACATTCGCCATCTTTGTACGCAAGTGAAATCGAAACCACGGAGCTCTGATCCCCGGCTGATAAGAAATATGTTACAAGACAAAAACAACTCATTTACCTCGGTTTCCACTCAGTATCAAGAACACCAGCACAGCATTCAAAGAATTTGAGGACATATCTACGAATGACTTTCATCAGTCTAACGGTGTATAAGGTGTGAAGAGAGCGTTGCTTCCAGTCGTGTACTTCCTGGTCCACAGGTGTTGTTGGGAGGGGCGAGTCATGAACGAGTCGTTCAAAACTCGTCATGGTGTAAAAAACTTGCTCTGAATACGCGACTTCTGCACATGTAACTTGAGTACCCGATTCCTTTGAGTGAGTGACTCGTAAAACCAAACTCAAATCAGTGGAAGGAATTGAGTTTAGCATTACTGTTCTCTGTTGACGACATGATGTGGCCACAGCGTTGCCAGATGGGAAGCACCAGTCTTACTAGGATCTCAAATGTTTGCATAGTTTTAGGGAAATGATACGGTGGCCGGCAGGGCCTATTTTCTAGTGGCATGCTAACTATGGAGGGCCAAATGGGACAAAAGTAAATAACTATTTAACTGTATACTTGAATGTCATTAATTAATTGAGTAATTAAATGGATATTAAAAAAATCAATAATGAATTAAGTTGTGAAATAATTAAATCAATTAATAATTCAATGTAAGTTAACTAAATTAATGACACATTTAAAAACACATTTGTGGTTTAATTACAATTTAATTATTTAATGACACATAGCAATAATTTAAATATTTGTAAAAAAAAAAATCCCCATTTGGCCCGTCATAACCAACGTCTGGTTTCCTTGTACTTCCCCTTGTGGTTTTCACTTATTGAAGGGGTCCCCAAACTGCGGCCCACCAGCTTCCATAATCCGGCCCACTGAAAGTCCCACATAAAAAAAAAAAATTAAAAAATTAAAAACTTTTTTGTTTTTTCTTTTAATTATTATTTTTTTAAATCTACCCTTTGTCATCCATTTTCTAACGCTTGTTACTCTCAGTGTCTCCTAGCTGCTCAGGCAAATCATACTGTCTAAAAATGCATTTTCCCATCGATAACGTGACATCATCGCTCTCGGAATATATATATATATATATATATATATATGTATATGTATATATATATGTATATATATACAGTATGTATATATATATGTGTGTGTATATATATATGTACATATATATATATATATATATATACTGCATATATATATATATGTGTGTATATATACTTGTATATATATGTGTGTGTATGTGTATATATATATGTACATATATATATATATATATATATATATATATATGTATGTGTATATATATGTATATATATATATATATATATATGTATGTGAGGCCAAATTTTTTTAACCCAATGCGGCTCCCGAGTTAAAAAGTTTGGGGACCCCTGCCTTATTGCATGTGCTGAACACCTGATATTATGAAGCCTTTTTAGAAAATATTTAGCTCACTTTTAGCTCATTATCTTCACACTTGAGGGTAGAAATAAACAGTGAATACAGGACCTCTGTCGTAAATGTTAGATTTACTGTATATCTAAATGTTGAATCTAAATCTCAACATTAAATATAAATCTAAATGTGAAATCTAAATATATGTTAAATCGAAATTTAAATATTGAATGTTAAATATAATATACAATTTAAAAGCGGGATCATTTGTTCTTTAATATGGTCAGCCAATCCCATAAAGAACACGTTGAGCAATGCCGTAGCATTCCAGCGTAATCACAAACTTGACGCTGGCCATGATGTATTTTCAAAAGGGAGCGTGCTGCCTCCCTGCCTGGTGGTTGACGCTGGAACACTTGCCTTGGCGAACGTCATGTAAATGGGGCAAGTGGAAGACTGCCGATTCCACTCAGCGGTAGCCCAAGCCCCTGCTCGGCTCGTCAGATGTGAGGCAACAGACGCCACTCGGGTGCAGTCCGTCGGGAAAGCTGTGGCTTGGAGCTCAAAATGCAACTCTCATTTAGTTAGAAAAGACTGTACATCACCAGATTTATAGTAGAACGAACAACTCTGGTCGTGGGAACTGTGAACAGGCAGCCATTGCGGTTGCCAGCGGGATGAAAGGTCACTGTCATGGTCGTGGAGCTGAGCACTCAAGTTGTCTGTCGTGGAACTTCGCCGCTCCGTCAAACTTTGAAGGCCGCTGCTTAAAGCAGAAAGCTGGTCATCTTGCTGCCCCAGTCGCGGACCTTGATTACGGAGCGCTTGACAAAGTGAGGCCAACTCCCCTGGGTCCTGTTTTGTTCTCTCAAAGCTCGGCAATGGAAGGAGGACTCAAACGCAGAGTTGGCAGAGCAGATACAGGTGGGTTTAATCCAAGCAAGGCTCGATATACAGGAAGAGAGTCCAAACAATGGCAGAGGTACAGAGACGTGAGGCAAGGTTCAGTAACAATAACAATATAAACTCTGACAAGGCTAGGACGTGACTGAATGGCAACAAACTTGGAAAAAGACTGAAGGACGAGGGAATATACTGTACATAAAACAGGTTATGAGCAATGATGAGGAACACCTGGTCAGGCAAAATGCAGACATGGCACTTTTGTTAAGAATTGTTGTACATTCTTGAGTAGAGAGTTGTATTTGCCTAATTTTGCATAATTTATGTTGTTTGCAATTGCACCAAATCACTGAATTTCAATATTTTGGATTTGAATGTTCTCTATAACCCATCCATCCGTCAATTGTCTACCGCTTGTCCCTCTCAGCCTATCGCCACCTCATCACAGGGCCAACACAGTTAGACAGACAACATTCACACTCACATTCACACACTAGGGCAGATTTAGTGTTGCCAATCAACCTATCCCCAGGTGCATGTCTTTGAAGTTGGGAGGAAAACAGAGTAAATGGAGGGAACCCATGCAAACTCCACACAGAAGCCCAGGGATCAAACCCAGGACCTTCGTATTGTGAGGCACACGCACTAACCTCTGTTTCACCGTGCTGCCCTTCTCTATGTAACACGGTTAGTGAATGAAGCTTACTTGTGTAGTTACTTGTAGTGTACTGTTATCAGTACAATATGTATTTGGTGTAAATAAAAATGTATTTTGAACACTACCAACATCATGTACCATTTTACAGCAGGGAAGTCTTTTATCAACACCTGCTTTTTAAGTCTTAAACAAGTCAACTACTGTATGTGTGCAGTGCAATGTGCAAGGCAGTCATTGTACCTTGTAAAGACCACACAGATCCATCACTTTGTTTATTTCAATTACAATTACACTCAGCTGGAAATAATACTTATGTATGGCATTCATGTGCAGAGCACAGCCCTTTTACATTATATATTATAAAATATACATATAATGTAAATATATTAGCATATTAGGTGAGTGTGCATTTAAGCAAGGTGTGTTTTGATGCCACGGAAACGCGGCACAATAGAGTGATGTCTGACTGCGACTAGAGACCTGTCAGTGGATGCCATCTCACTTCAGAGCAACTTTATGGATTATTATATTACTTAAATTCTTCACTTTTTTGAGTGGATTAATATTGGCCTGTGGATTACTGGATTGCTAGGAGGACAGTTCATGAAGCGCAGCAACTAGAGTTGGGGGAAATTGATTTTTGGATGCATCGCAATTCAGACAAGGGGGATTTTAAAATCGATTAGTAAACGTCAATAATCAATTATTTTTTCACCTGTGTGCAGCTGGGATAGGCTCCAGCACCCCCGCGACCCCGTAAGGGACAAGCGGTAGAAAATGGATGAATGGATGTATATAAAGTAATACAGAGGGTTCTAAAATTTGTCTGACTGCGAGAGATCTGACCAGCTCCTTATTTTAGGCCACTTATGTTCCAGTTTTGTACACATTTCCATTAATGTGATAAATGTAATGGGAAATAATTTAACTGCTTTGCGCTGTTTTTAAAAGTTGCAAGTGATGAAGGCTTATTTAGTGAAACCAAAATCAATCTATTTTTTTATTGAATTGTAGCTCCTGAATCGTAATCCAATCGTGAGGTGCCCAAAGATTCCCACATTTAGAAGCAACGGCAGTCAAGTGTATTTTTCATGTGAGGTATCCAGTTCATTTTATCATTATCATTACACCTAAAAATGTGATTTATTTTACCCTTTCAATGTCTACTCCTTCTATTTGTATTTGAATTTGTCTTCTATTGTTACCGAATAGAATTTATTTAGTTTTACTGAGATAATCTGTTTTTTTGTCAAACTATCGCTTTAATTCATTAATTTCAATATTTGTATTAGCTTCTATGTGTTCTCTTCTAAAAAACGTGGCCTTGACGTCTGCAAATAATACTAACTTAAATTATGTTGTAACAGTACAAATAGAGATGTCCGATAATGGCTTTTTTGCCGATATTCCGATATTGTCCAACTCTTAATTACCGATAGCGATATCAACCGATACCGATATATACAGTCGTGGAATTAACACATTATTATGCCTAATTTTGTTGTGATGCCCCACTGGATGCATTAAACAATGTAACAAGGTTTTCCAAAATATATTTCCAAGTTATGGAAAAAAATGCCAACATGGCACTGCCATATTTATTATTGAAGTCACAAAGTGCATTATTTTTTTTAACATGCCTCAAAACAGCAGCTTGGAATTTGGGACATGCTCTCCCTGAGAGAGCATGAGGATGTTGAGGTGGGCGGGGTTGGGGGGGCGGGAGGGTTGAGGTGGAGGGGGTAGCGGGGGTGTATATTGTAGCGTCCCGGAAGAGTTAGTGCTGCAAGGGGTTCTGGGTATTTGTTCTGTTGTGTTTATGTTGTGTTACGGTGCGGATGTTCTCCCGAAATGTGTTTGTCATTCTTGTTTGGTGTGGGTTTACAGTGTGGCGCATATTTGTAACAGTGTTAAAGTTGTTTATACGGCCACCCTCAGTGTGACCTGTATGCTGTTGACCATGCATTCACTTGTGTGTGTGAAATGCCGTAGATATTATGTGACTGGGCCGGCACGCAAAGGCAGTGCCTTTAAGGCTTATTGGCACGCTGTACTTCTCCCTACGTCCGTATACACAGAGGCGTTTTAAAAAGTAATACATTTTACTTTTTTAAACCGATACCGATAATTTTTAAACCGATACCGATAATTTTTAAACCGATACCGATAATTTCCGATATTACATTTTAAAGCATTTATCGGCAGTCCGATATTATCGGACATCTCTAATTACAAATGTCATTTATTTAGAGATTAAACAATTTTGGTCCCAGAATTTATCCCTGGGGTGCGCCGCAAGATATATTTTGCAAGATAAATTTAGCGAGATATATTTAGATTTATTTCAGCGTTCGCCTAATAGTTGTACTGTTCTATACGCTGTACTTTTAATATTCAACTGTAAACTGTGAAGTAATGTAAACAATACATTGGACATTTCAATATGTGTAGAAACAACACATTTTTTCCTACGGTACATGCATCAGGTTTTTAAAGTGGGAATAAAAATACAGTCTAAAAAATATACAAATAATCAACTATACAGTAATTGTTTTTTGTTTTATATTGACAATTAAATAGTTATGCAATCTAAATTGTACTTCTATACGGCATCAAATAACTGCATTAGAAGAGTCAAAAGTTTGCTTGCTGTTTTAGCAGAAGCATACTTAGAAAATGGTGTTTTAATAAATATTGGCAAAATAATTGCTATTGTTTACAATATTTCTCAATAAAGACAAAGATAAAATGCAGATTTAAAAAGACATGCCTTTAACAGTTTCATGTACCTTTGAGAGGATTTGTAAAATCAAAGGCTTCACTGACCCAAGCTGCTGATTGGAATCATACAACAAAGTAATTCAATTATAAATTGGATTCATTTCTGGCTACAAAAATGTAAACGGTAAAAGGAGCAGCAGTCGCCAGTTGCAGCATTTTGCCATTGGCTTCCTAAAGTTATGATGTGAGAAATTTCAAAGATCTCGTGGGAATCTCATGAAGTTCTCATAGCCAATCGACATACAAATTAAACCAGAGATACCTTGAAAACCCACCAACCTGCTAATATGGCAAATCTATACCATATAAAACAAGAATGCAACATTTTAAACACATCCTGAAGAATTAGAAATGTAGCAAAATTCTTTATTAATGACATTCAAAAATCCACAGATATTCTTTGAATGATCATGAATAAGTACCTGAGACGGGAAACATAAAAAGCATTATTAAAGGGATTTTCTTTTGCAGTTGACACAGACCAAGAAACAGACCCAACATTTACAATTCGAACTGTATGACAAATATCACAAATGCTTTTCTCTATTAGGAAATACAATCCCAAATGCAAGTAGAATTAATATTTGGTTGTGGTGCAAAATGTTGTTATTGCAGTAATAATTTACATAAAAATACAAATGATTATCGATATGAAAACAAAAAATTTGTGGGCAGCTGAATATAATCAAAAACATGAATAGCTTATATTTTCACGGTGCACAATATACACTCTAAGTCATGTTAACTGTGAACAATATACAGTATAGTCTAATTCTAAAGGCATTTTCTAACTTATAATGGAAGAATTATGAACCACTTATAAAGTTATTAAACACACTGCTTGTGTTTCTGTTACAGGGGATATTACTGAGGAAATAATGAGTGTGTAAGGTTTTCCTTGATAATAGTTCACCAACGACTGACAAATAGTTGTCTAACAAAGAAAAAAAACAGGTACCAGTTTGATAAATATAAAAGTGTGCATGAGATCCGTTTGACAGGGATTAAAAAAATAAATAATAAAATAGTAAACCATAAGGAGTTAATTTCACCAAAAAATGTATCTAAGTACAATGCAGATGTTTGCTTTTTGTAAAACCTGACCTGCACAAGCTCAGTATCATAAACTCATCACTGCTGCATAAGTGACACTAAGCTAGCTAGGTTTCAATACCTTAAATTTAAATCAGATACACTTCAGGTGACACTCTGTTTTTGACGTAGTGTTTTGATACAGGTTTCAACAAGATACTTCACAAATGCATTGATAATATTCTCAAAGGCAGTACAATAAAAGGCAGTGAGTAAGTGCAAATGAGTAAGGATACACAATGACAAAGAAGAACATACGCCCATAAAAAAAAAGGTATGTACTGTACTTCTTGGGAGGATCCTACTTCAATTTATATTCTCTGTTATTGCACCAATGAACATCAACATACCTTTTCATTTGGTCACATGACATAATGATATGACTACTGATGTCCAGCACCTTCGGTGTAACACAGCATGGATGAATGTGTTGTCACAACCTCGTAGCACATTCTATCGACAGGCACT